>NC_142130.1:30861491-31164521 GCF_024610735.1 Ursus americanus | reverse complement strand
ATGATTATACTGGAATCATAGAATATGTATAAAGGAATCTAGACTATATATACTTTTAGGTCTGGATTTCTTTTTTACTCAAATTATGTTTGTGAGATTCTTCCATACTTTTGTGTGTAGTTGGAGACTGCTCATTCTCATTATTGTAGAATATTTCACTGTGTGAGTATGTCATAATTTATGTATTCCCTAATGGACATTTGGATAGTGTTTTTGGTTATTTAAGCAGTACTTCTGTCAGCAATATAGTACGTGTCTTTGGTGAACATATGTAAACATTTCTGTTGAGTACATATCTAGAAATGAGACTTCTGGATCTTTAGTTATGTGTATGTTCAGTTTTAGGAGATACTGTAAACAGTTTACCAGTGTGGATGTACCAATTTATATTCCCCTCAGTGCTATGAGTTTCAGTTGTTCCATGTCCTTGCTAACAATTGATATTTTCTTTTTCATTTTAGATATTTTTGGTGTGTGGGTGGTAGTATATGACATTAGGGTTTTTTTGTGTTTCTTGTGTTTTTTTAAGTAGGCTCCACATCCAAAGTGGGGCTTGAGGGATGCCTGGGTGGCTCAGTTGGTTAAGTGGCTGCTTTCAGCTCAGGTCATGATCCCAGGGTCCTAGAACTGAGTCCTGCACAGGGCTCCTTCCTCAGTGGGGAGCCTGCTTCTCCTTCTGCCTGCTGCTCCCCCTGCTTGAGCACTCTCTCTCTCTGACAAATAAATAAAATCTTATTTAAAAAACAAAAAACAAACTGGGGCTTGAACTCATGACCCTGAGATCAAGTGTCATGTGCTCTACTGACTGAGCCAGCCAGGAGCCCCGACATTATAGTTTTAACTTGTGTTTCCATGTTTAATCGAGTGCCATCTCATATGTTTATTCACTATTTGGATATCTCCTTTCTTGAACTAAGTCCATTTTTCTATTGGGTTGCTTGTGTTAACCTTTTTAAGGTCTATCTGATGTGCGGTGATATCCCATTTTCATTCCTGATATTATTTATGCCTCCTGTATTTTCTTGATCTTTCTCACTAATGGTATACAGTATTTTTAAAGAAAACATTTTTTATTTTGTTGATCCTGTCTACCATATTTGTTTCCTCTTTCACTGTATTTCTACTTTCTTTGAGTTTCACTGACTGGTTTTTTTCTAATTTATAGACTGCTAAAATTTATTTGACTTCCTCCTACATTCTTTCCTAATATTTAGGGCTGTGGATTTTCCATCACCAAGCCTACTATAACCAAATTCATTTACTTGACAATTTCGTTACCATTTAGTTTAAAACATTTATTAACTTATGCTGTTATTTCTTCTTCTTCCCATCCAGAAGTAAAATGCTTAATTTCCAAATATATTGGAATTTTCTAGTGATCTTTTAATTATTGATTTCTATTTTAATTTCACCATGGTCAGAGAATATTTGTTTTCAATCACTGAAATTAGTGGTTTAGCATATAATCAGTTTTGATAATTGTTCTATGTGCATTTGAAATTAATGTGTAAATTTTGCAGATGTTGAATGCAGTGTTTTTTACATATGTTAATTAGGTGAAGTTTTTACTTTGTGTTCTATATCCATACTGATTTTTTGTTTGTTTTCTTATTCTATTACTTCCTGACTGTTATGTTAAGTTCTCCCACTGTGATTCTGGAATTATTTTTTTCCTGTATAATTATCAATTATGCTTTACATATTTTGAGACTGTAGTAAGTACAAATGTATAAATACACCTTCCTGATGGAGTGAACCTTTCTTTCATTTTTATGAAATGTCCACTTTTATGTCTGGAAGTAATTTCTTGCCTTTAGATACACTTTGATAGCAATATAAACAAACTTACTTTTGGTTAATGTTTGTATGGTATATCTTTTTTCTAGACTCTCACCTTCAGCTTTTCTATAGCCTAATATTTAAGGTGTGTCTTATGAAAGCAACATATAGTTGATGCGTATCATAACACACTATTCTAAAATATGGCACTTTGGCATACTGAATATTTTAAGCTGAAGGAATTTGAAAAATGGCGGGTATATATTAAGAACTCTGACCTTCCCTGAGGCAGGTCCAAGTTCCTCATGTGAGAGGTGGCATTGTTATACCTGGAGGAAACAAATATCCTCACCTCAGAAGATGGAGGGACACGGAGAAGAATTTGAACAAAAAGGCCTTGCTAAGTTTCCCGAGTTTGCTACTCTTAGCTTATGTTCTTTGGTACTATCACATTTTCCCATGACTGTCCATTTGTCACCAAACCTATAAAAATGCTCAAGTTTAACTGATTTTTTGGGTCTTTATTTCCTTATGAATGCTCCCACGACACATGAAACTTGAATTAAATAAATCTCTATGTTAATCTGTCTTTTGTTACACAGGTCCACGTGAAAACCAAAGAGAGAGAAAAGAATTTTTTCCTCTCCTACAAAAGCAGCATCTAGTTTATTTTTTCTTCAACTATTCTGACAATCCTTGTCTTTTAATCAGACCACTTAGTCTAGCATTTAGTTAATGAAATATTTGGATTCATTTAAACCATCTTACTATCTGTATCCTTTTTGTTCCATCTGTTCTATGTTTCTATTTGCTTTCTTATCTTCTTGTAGTTTTTATTTAAATTAGATTTTTGCCCTCTATTAGTAAGTAGTTATACATTATTTTATTCTTTCAGTGGTTACCCATAGCTACACTGCCTCCAGTCAGTAATTGCTAGCCACATGTCACTACTTAGACTTAAAATTCTAATACATGTTACCTTATACACTTTAGTATATTAATGTTGATAATGATGATAGCCAATATCACAGAATACTTATTTAATCCTCACAATAACCCTTGAATTGAGTATATGATTACTATCTCCATTTTACAGATAAGAGAACTGAGATGCAAGGAAGGTAAGTAAACTATCCCATCTAGTAAGTGACAGACTCTGTATTTGTACTTACACACTTGTGCCTTAGGCATTTACACTTACATGATATTTTCCATGGATTTGGGTTTAATAAAAATGGAGATTGGGTAAAGTTGTGCAATCTGTAATCTCTTTATGGCATTTCCAGATACATCGAGGATACAGTGTTTGCCCTAAAATAGAGGAAATAAAGAAGAAAAACAAGTGAACCAAGTATTTTCAATTATATCAAAGGTACATTTCCTACAGGTACAAAATCTGGATTATGATATGTTTGGATCCTGTTCACTTTAAGCAAACTTGTCATTTCTGTTAGCAAATTTCAGAGGGGAAATGAAGACAATGAATAATGACTATGAATAATTAATTTCCATTTTCAAATATTACATTTAAAAAGGAATGAAAATACAGTTCCCTTACTCCTAGCTTTCATAGACCAGTCTCAAAATGGCAACCAATATGGGGCTTTTAACTTTTATTTTGCCAAGAAAAACCACCACCCCAAGCTACCATCTTACCATAACTATCATTCCATAAAAGAATATACAATCAACAAGAAGGTAAAAAACCTTTTTAAATGAAGGAGAATCTTTAAAATGGAATAAATTTAAATTTATAAAACCTCATTATTACTAATCTATTTCTCATTTTATTGGGGACTAGCAAAAACTTTATCACAAACTGGCAATTGGGAACCCCGCTTCTGGATTTAAGACATTTTTTCTGACATGCTTAAATTTACTTACAAAGGCCATTTGGATTTTTAACTTTATGAAAAGTGTTTCCATGTTAAATAGGGTAGTAATCATAACTTATCAAATAGATTTTATTATAACATATTTTAAATCAGGTACTGCCTCATAATGCTTTTTAAAAAAATTTATTTTAGAGAGTGAGAGCACGTGAGCCCAGGGGGAGGGGAAGAGGGAGAGAGAGAATCCTCAAGCAGACTCCCCACTCAGTGCAGAGCCTGATGCAGGGATCGATCTCCGGACCCTGAGATCATGACCTGAGCCAAAATCAAGAGTTGACTGCTTAACCAGCTGAGCCACCCAGGTGCCCCTCATAATGCATTTTGTAATCCAAGGGCTTAAGTATACTTCAATGAACAAGTTCAATTTAGTAGGAATATTTATTTATTATTTTAGAGAGAGAGAGCGAGAGCAAGGGGTGAGAGGAAGATGGAGAGAGAATCTCAAGCAGACTCAACCCTGAGCGTGGAGCCCAAAGCAGGACTTAATCTCACAACCCTGGGATCATGACTTGAGTTGAAATGAAGAGTTAGACACCCAACTGACTGAGCCACCCATTTGCCCCGTGAGCACTACATCTTAATTTTATCTAACCTTACTCTAGTTTCTTAAAGTATCTTTCATTTTATAAGTCTTCAGTTTTATAATGAATTTATAATTTATTTTACAAAATAAATTTTATGATATTTTATGATAGATTCTGTATGGTTTCCCAGGTATACTATTATTTGAAAATAGAGATAGTTTTACTTTTCCTCTCAATTTTCATGCCTCTAATTGATTTCTCTTGTCTTAACAGCATTGACTAATGCCTCAAGTACAATGAATACTTTGAGTACAAGTGGAACAGCAGTAGAGATAATGGACATTCTTGCCTTGTTCCTCAATAATGGAATTGCCGTGTATTTTGCCTTGTATTTCTCCTATTAAGGATTTTAAATTAAGAATATCTACCCATCCGGGGCGCCTGGGTGGCACAGCGGTTAAGCCTCTGCCTTCGGCTCAGGGCGTGATCCCGGCGTTATGGGATCGAGCCCCACATCGGGCTCCTCCGCTATGAGCCTGCTTCTTCCTCTCCCACTCCCCCTGCTTGTGTTCCCTCTCTCGCTGGCTGTCTCTATCTCTGTTGAATAAATAAATAAAATCTTAAAAAAAAAATCTATCCATCCATTCATCCATCTCAATCTTTTTCCTTTTTATTTTATATTTTTTTAAAGATTTTATTTATTTATTCGACAGAGATAGAGACAGCCAGCAAGAGAGGGAACACAAGCAGGGGGAGTAGGAGAGGAAGAAGCAGGCTCATAGCGGAAGAGCCCGATGTGGGGCTCGATCCCATAATGCCGGGATCACGCCCTGAGCCGAAAGCAGACGCTTAACCGCTGTGCCACCCAGGCGCCCCTTCCTTTTTAAAATATTACATCAATCTCTGTATTTTTTAGTTTTTCTCCCCCCAGGAAAGGTACTGAATTCTACGAAAAGCTTTTTAGGCATCCATGGATATATGATTTTTCTCTTTAGATTTGTGGAAGATTACATTATTAACTTCCTAACTTTGAGCTGACCTTAAATTCCTTTAATCCCATTTGGTCATAGTGTATTATTTTTGCAATGTGGTACTGGATTCTGTTTACTGAAATATTTAACATTTTTGCATTAATATTTCTAAGTGATATTGGTCTATGATTTTTCCTGTCTCCAGCAGGCTTAGATATCAATATTATACTTGCTTCATAAAAAGAATGCTCTTGAACAGTTTACAAGGCTTTAGAGCAATCTAACCTTTGAGATCTGGTAGTATTCTCTTGTGAAGCCATCTGAGTCTGGTGCTCTTTTGTGGGGTAGTTCCTTGGTAACTTGCTCTATTTCTTCTAAAGAAATCCTTCCATTTCTAATAGGACAATTTTGGTAAACCACATTTTTCTAAAAAAATTATCCATTACAACCAAGTTTTAACATTTATTTATATAAAGATATACAAAGTAGTCTTTTATGACTTCCTAATATTTTGATGGCATGTCCCCTTGTCATTTGTTTCTATTATTTGTGATTTTTCCTTTTAAAAAAAAAATCAGGTCAGCTCATGCTTTGTCTACTGTATCAACTTTTTCTAGATCTTCTATTTTTCTATTTTCTACCTTACATTCTCAAAAAATTTTTAAATTATTTTATTGTAAAATGTACATGTGAGTTGACAAAACATTTAAGTAGTTCAGCAAGGATTTAAAGTTAAAGTTATACGTTCTCTTTCCCCTCAAAGCACCAAGAGGATTGTCAGTTTTTATTTAAAAGAGCTTGATTAAGGTGTAACTGACATACAATAAGCTGCAAGTATTTAACACATACAATAAGCTGCATGTATTTAAAGTATACAATTTAAAAAAAAATTTTAAAAAGATTTTATTTATTTGAGCGAGAGAGAGCGAGCATCAACACTGGGGGGGAGGGCAGAGGGAGAAGCAGACTCCCCGCTGAGCAGGCAGTCCCAGATCATGACCTGAGCTGAAGGCAGATGCTTAACTGAGCCACCCAGGTGCTCCTAAAGTATAAAATTTAAGTTTTGACATATGTATACACCCTGAAATCATCATCAAGGTGAATAGGATAAGCGTATTAGTCACCCTCAAAAGTTTCCTCATGCCTCTTTGTAACTTCTCCCTCTAGTTCTTTCCCAAGCAACCACTGGTCTGTTATTATAGATACCTTTGTATGGACATATACTTTCTTTTTTCTTGGGTAAATATCCAGAAATGGATCATATGCTAGGTAACTGTTTTCATCTCATTCATTCATTCATTCAGAGAGCGCCAGCACACATAGGGTGGGACAGGTAGGGGAGGGGCGAAGGGAGAGGGAGACAGAATCTTAAGCAGGCTCCACACCCAGTGTTAAGGTGGATGTCAACTCAGTCTCCTAACTCTGAGATCATGACCTGAGCCGAAATAAGGATTTGGATGAGTAACTGATTGAGCCACCCAGGCACCCCCAACCTGTTTTTCAAAGTGGTTGTATCATTTTATATTCTCACCTAGTGAAGTATAAGAGTTCCAATTGCCCCATATCTCTGTCAAAACTTGGTAATGGTCAGTTAAAAATAATTAAGTCATTCTAATGGGTGTGTAATGGGAACTCATTATGGTTTCAATTCGCATTTCCCTAATACTGATTATGCTGAATTATCTTTTTATGTGTTTATTGGCCATCTTCTTTAGACAGATATCTTTTTAAATACTTTGCCCATTTTTAAATTGGGTTGTTTTTATTATTACATTGCAAGAGTTCTTTACATATTCTGGATACAAGTCTTTCACGAGATACAGGATTTGAAAATATTTTCTCCTAGTATATGGCCTGCCTTTTTATTCTCTTAAGAGTTTTTCAGAGCAGAGTTTTAATTTCAATGAAATCCAAATTCTCATTTTTTTCTTTTATGGATTGCGCTTTTTGTATACTATCTTAAAAATCTTCGCCAAACCCAAGTCATGAAGATTCTTCTATGTTTTCTTCTACAAAGTTTATAGTTTTAGGCTTTACATTTATGATCTATTTTTAGTTAATTTTTGTATATGATGAGAGGCATGGCTAGTCAATTGTTCTAGCACCATCTGTTGAAAAGACTATGCCTCCCCCTTTTTAAAAGATTTGACAGAAAGCGTGAGAGAGCACAAGCAGGGGGAGCAGCAGAGGGAGAGGGAGAAACAGGCTCCCCTGGTGAGCAGGGAGTTTGATGCAGGGCTAGATCCCAGGATCCTGAGATCATGACCTGTGCCAAAGGCAGACACTTAACTGACTGAGCCACCCAGGTACCCCAAGACTATCCCTTTCTCCACTGAACTGCCTTTGTACTCTTGTCCACAGTTGTCCATATATATGTGGGTTCATTTAAGGATTCTCTAGTATGTCCTCATGATTTACTTATCTGTCTTCATGCCAGTACCATTGCATCTTGATTACTGTGTTTTTATAAGTCTCAAAATCAAGTACTGTTGAGTCTTTCATATCTTTGATTTTTCTCAAAGTTGTTTTGGCTATTCTAGATTTTTCCATTTCCTATGAGCTTTAGAATCAGCATGCCATTTTCTACTGGTGTTGTACTAAGTTTAAAAGTTCAACTGACATCTAAATAATATTAAGGCTTAGAAACCATGAACATGATGTATTTCTCCATTTATGTAGGTCTTTAATTCTCTTAGCAATACTTTGTGGTTCTTAGTGTACTGATCTGTAAATCTTTTGTTAGATTTATCTCTTAAGTATTTATTATTTTTTGATGCCACTGTAAATATGTTGTTTTTCAAAATTTTGGCTTATGACTGATCTAAGTACATAGAAATACAACTGACTTTTGTATAATGAGTGATACTGTATCCTTCATTCTTGCTAAACTTATTAATTCTAGTAGTTTTTTGGGTAGAATCTATCAGATTTTTTTACATAGACAATCATATCATCTGCAAATGAGCACAATTTTACTTCTCCCTTTCCAATCTGAACTTTTCTTAATTTTTTTTTTGACTTAGTGCACTGATTAGGACTGCTAGTATAATGCTGAAAACAAGTGGTAAAAATGGATATTCTTGATATGTTTCTGATGGGTGTTGGATTTTGCTGAATGCTTTTCTTGAACTATGGAGATGATTGTTATGATTTTCCTTTTTCAGTTTAATATGGTGAGTTACACTAACTGATTTTCTAATGTTTAAATTTACTTTGTACTCACTGCATAAACCCTACCTGGTCATGGCATATTATCTTTTTTATATATTGTTAAGATTCAGTTTGCTATATTTTTGTTTAGAATTTCTGCACCTGTGTTCATGAGAGATCTGTAGTTTTTTTATAATGTGTTTTCAGGTTTTGAAATTTAGGTGATGTCGGACTCAGAATGAACTGGGAAGTATTCACTCTTTTTAAATTTTATGTAGAAAATGGGTATTAGTTCTTCCTTATATGTTTGGTAGAATTTATTAGTGAAGCCACCTGGGTCTGGAGATTTTTTTATGTGTGATATTTAAATGGAATGCAAATCAATCTCTTTAGTAGATACAAGACTATTCAAATGATCTATTTCTTCTTATGTGAGCTTAAGTAGTTTATTTCTTTCAAGGAATTTATCCATCTAAATTGTTGAACTTAGTGGTGTAATGTTGCTCCTAATATTCTCTGATTTTTCTTTTTTTTTTTTTTAAATTAAAGACTTTACTTATTTGACAGAAAGAGAGAGAGAGAGAGAGAACACATGTACGTGCACACAAGCAAGGGGGACGGCAGGCAGAGGGAAAGGGGGAAGCAGCTTCCCCTGCTGAGCAGGGAACCCGATGTGGGGCTCAATCCCAGGACCCTCGGATCATGACCTGAGCCAAAGGCAGATGCTTAACTGACTGCGCCACCCAGGCGCCCCATGATTTTTCTTTTAATATTTATAAATTCTGTCATCTCTCTTATTCCTGATATTGGTAATTTGTTGTCTTTTCTCCTTTTTTTCTTTCCTGATCAGTCTGGTTAAAGGTTTATCAATGACTTTGATCTTCTCGAAGAACCAATTTTTGGTTTCATTTATTTTATGTATTGCTTTTCTGTTTTCTGATTTTTACTATTTCCCTTCTGCTTATCACATAACTTGTTTTTATTTACATTATGTCCTCCCTTTCTTTCTAGCCTTTTACACCTGGCATTTATTTATTCTTATTCATTTTTGTTTGGAAGTTTTTAAGGCCATGAATTTTCCTTTGATCACTGTTTTAAACATATCCCGTGGATTCTGATATGAGTTGTTTTCATTAAGAAAATCTATAATTTCATTTTGTACTTTCTCTTTCACATAAGAGTTAACAGTTTTGAAATTTCTAGTTTGCTGGGCCTGTTTTTTATTTTCTAATCATTTATAGTTTTATTGCATTGTGATCAGAGTATTATTTGTAATATTTCTACTTTGTGGAACTTTCTGGTATTTTCTTCTCTACATGGTTTGTGCACAAAATAGCTTGCTGTGGGGTACCTGGGTGGCTCAGTCAGTTAAGTGTCTGCTTTCAGCTCAGCTCATGATCCCAGGGTCCTGGGACTGAGTCTCATGTTGGCTCCCTGCTCAGTGGGGTGCCTGCTTCTCCCTCTCCCTCTGCAGCTCCCCCTGTTTATTCTGTCAAATAAATAAAATCTTAAAAAAAAAAAAAAGAAAAAAAAAAAAAGAAATAACTTGCTGTGATTTGGTGTTTACTTTTCCAATTGTCGGTAATTGGAAATTTGAACATTATCTTTCAGGTAGGATGAGGATGTGGTTTTACATTTTTACAAAATTTAAAATACATAAAAATACATAAAATACATATAAACTTATAACATTATAAAGCTAAAGCTACAATTTCCTTCCTTCTCCTCCCCCCCCCAAAAAACCACTGGATAATGTCTATGTAAACTTCTGAAGTAGATGTGTATCATTCCCATGAATGTTTTTATGTTTACTAAATACGCATCCATAAACTATATAGGCTGTTTTGTTATTTTATTTTATGTAAATAGTACCATACTGTATATCTTCTTGGCAACTTTATTCATTTACTATTGTATTTTGAGATTTATTAATGTAGATACACCTCACTAGTGAATATTACAGTTTATTCACTCTAGCTGCCGTATCCCACTGCATGAACAACAATTACCATTCCCCTTTGTTGATTCCAATTTTTCACTATTATAAAGGGCTACTATGAATCTTTATACATGATCATCTTGAGTAAATTTCTACTTAGATGCCAAGAAGTAAGTTTTTGAGGGGCGCCTGGATGCTACAGCCAGTTAAGCATCTGACTCTTGGTTTTGGCTCAGGTCGGTGGTGAGATCCAGCTCTGTGTGGGGTGCCACACTCAGTGTGGAGTCTGCTTGAGATTCTTTCTCCCTCTCTCTCTGCCCCTCCTGTTCATGCTCTCCCTCTCTCTCCCTAAAATAAATAAATAAATCTTAAAAAAAAAGAAGTAAATTTTTGAGTCTAGAGTATAAACATTTCTTAGATATTGCCAAACTCTTCTCAAAAGAAGTTCTATTAATTTATATCCCCACTAATAATAGCTAAGATTTCCTATTTTCCCAAATTCTTGGCATCACTGGACAGCTCCATTTTTTCAATTTTTAGAACTGATCAGAGCTAACCAAACCTCTCATATAAAAAAAGTAGTATTTACAGATGGAAAACTGACGTGCTGAATTACTGCTTTATGTTTTATAGGTATTTCATTACTGGGTCTTAAACTACTAGCTTTAAAGGTATGAAACAATTTGTTGATGTTAATTTTCTAGGCCCCAAAAGTAATTTAAGCATAGCAGTGTGTCTGGAGTACAATGTTTTGGCTTCACCATAAAACTGCTTTAACCCAATGTTAATATATCATCAGACTACTCTGAAGGATGTTTTAAGAAAATCTGTTGCTGTTACAGTACTACTGAGTATTTTTTACACTGCTGTTAATTAAATATGACTCTCCAGGAGAAATTTTTGTCTAGTCTCAGTACAGGAGCAACTACACTTACATCTGGTTCATTTTTACTGATGAACAACTGCTGGTCTTAACTCTTTAATTATGCTAGATGTTGGAAAGCTACTGCTAAATACAAGGTCTATGTCTAGCAAATGTATAGGACCTTAAAATAATAACCTCCCTTCCTAGATTCATGTTACCATTTCTGTTCTCATTTTCTTTGTTGATCTTATCTACTTTTTTTTTTTCTGGGGGAGAGGGAGAGGGAGAGAGAGAATCTTAAGCAGGCTCCATGCGCCACCTAAGTACCCCTGATCTACTTTATTTTATATGCATTTTTTAAGCCACCACAATTAAATATTCAGTTGAATAAATTCATAACATAAATTAAAATGATCAATGCTATAATATCCTATATTCTAAAAAAATATAATTAGAAGTTTCTATTTCATAATTCTTTTATATTGTCAAAGGCATATCTGATTAGAAACCATATTCTGGGATCACTTTGGTGCCTTTTTTTTTTTAAGTTTTTATTTTTAAGTTATTTCTGTACCCAACACAGGGCTCGAACTTACAACCCCAAGATCAGGAGTCGCATGCTTTACTGAACGAGCCAGTCAGGCACCACCCCTGGCGCTTACCTTTTCTGCTACTTCCCGCACAGACTGAACACTTGTTCCATACAGATGATTGTTATACTGGCCAGCTTCAATAAATTTATGTTCTTGAATATCTTTTTCCATCTGCTCTCTTGAAGTCACAAAATGATAATCTCTTCCATCTACCTCATAGTCTCGTTTTGGTCTAGTGGTATCTTTAATAGAAAATAACTTGAAGTGTTTAGTATTAAACACAACAAATCCATTTTCTGCTTCAACAATTGTAAAATTCAATACAATGGCAATTAATTGAAATTTAAAAAGGGACAACAATATGGAGGAATAACTGACAACTTAGTATAAACCATTAAATAATGTTAGTTTACTTTTACCACACATGGTGACAAAATGTTAAGAGTGATAATTAAGAATTTTTATGTGGGTTACTCACGAGGAACACATGATCCAAATTTGTCAGGAAATTCTGAGATCAAGTCATCATTTATCCTGTCTTTCATAGGTCCCAATATGATCACTGGTCGAGTATAATTAACTATAAAGATAAAATGCATGTTAGAAGGAATAAACACTCAACAAATACCAATGTACTTCAAACCTGAGAACAAAAGTATCCTTAAATATTATAAAATATTTTTTTCTTTTTCCACCAATGATGCCTAACTTGCTAGTTTATGAACCTTCACTAAGATCTTAAACTTAAGTCAGTCTCCTGTTGGAAGTCATACACTTGATAATTCAACCAAGTTAAATTCAGAATTTTAGCAGTGTTTCTATACATTGCTAATATCACCTCATTACAAACGAGAAAACACAGTTTAGTGTTTTACTGATCCTTTCTGAAGTAGAAACTGTCAGATCAAAGAAGGGCAAAAAAGAAACTGGGCATAAGAGGTGATATCACAGTCGTGATCTAGGAAGATGATCTAATAGAAGTGGATTACACCTTACACTGGACTGTAAGAATCATGCTAGAAGCAGGGAGATTGATAGATAGTATGAACCAGAATTAACAATATGGCTGGAAGGATGAAAAGAGGGTTATAAATAAGGAAGATATGACAGAAGGACAAATAGGGCCTAGAACCTGGACAAGGGAGATGAAAAACAGAAAGATCAAAGACATTTCCAAAATTCTGAATAAGGGTCACTGAAGGACAGTGACACTATCATGAGCACTAGAAAGAAGTTGCTTAGGAAATAAAATAGCATTATATAACAGTTAATATAAAATGACTAGATTCCAACCTACTATGAACCAAACTATGTTTCATAAAATACATACAGCAAATTTCTGTATTTCTATATATATATACTTACAGAAAAAAATATACAGCAAAATTCTAATAAAATATTATTTTGAGGTAGGAGTTAGACCTATTTTCTAAACTAAGAAGTATATTTTTCTAGAAGATTATAAAACATCAATAGGGTTCACAAACCTTCTTGTTGATTCACTGGCTCATAAGATAAGACATATTCTTCTTGACCACCTAGTAGTTAAAATACAGATGAGAAAATCTATTAAGATAACTAATGCTAATTTAATTCTTCATACATAACATATAAATTGCCAGGACTTTCCTCAGAAAATAGCAAAGAGGTAGAAAAAGGTACTTTATAAATTATTTATGGCAAGATTAAGTTAAAAAAAGTAGCAAATTATGAAGTTATAAGGATAAGTTTGATAAATGTAAAAACAAAATATAAATGTGTTAACAACTACTTTGTTATTCTGTGTTTTAAATTATCATATCTTTAAAATCTTCATTGTGACGTCATATGTGATACTTTTTATTTAGAAGAACTATTAAATCTCTTAAAGATTAATACTTTAATGAAAAGTTCTACATATGTTGAGTATTTATGTAATTTACTGCTATTAAGAATATGCTGATGTTCTGGTCCCACCAGATACAATATTTAACAGGATATATGTACATTTTTATAATTACAACTATCTTATAATAAAAAATTTTAATGTAAAGGTAAAACTACTGTCACTATTTCACTGATGAAAAAACTGATTGTTCTAATAATTCATCTATCCAATTAAAAAAATAGCATTTAAAATGAATTTAAAAAGCTTTAGATAAGGGCGCTCCCTTCTACTTGCCGGAATGGGATGCTGCACATTTCATGAATTGCTTAATAAAGCCAATTAGATCTTCAAAAAAAAAAAAAAGCTTTGGATAAAACTAAATCCTTCCCTTCCCACTCCAACTATGAATCAAATAGATAGCAAATGAAATAAGATATATTTCGCTTTGATTTGAAAGCACTTTAGAAGTTAAATCCTTTAAGATTAAAGGTTTAGAGTTTGAGAATATCGTCAATAAAAAAACTCTACAAATTGTATCTTGACTCAGCGAAAGGAACTGAAAGAGTTAAAAATTCCAGTTCTTAACACACACACACACACACACACACACACACACACACACACACACACACAAATGTATAGAAAACTAGGAAGGACTGTTACTTCAAGTGGTTCAATGAAAACAATAATGTTGGGTAACATATTTGAGGATTTTCTCATTGATTATCAAGATTCTATTAACAACTTTTTCATTAAATCTGGCACTGATTTATATCATATGTATGTAGCTGTAGATCTTTTAAATTCATATATTGGCTTTAAAAGTGTATTTCACTGCTTTAAAAGTGTTCTTTCCTGCTTTAAAAGTGTATTTCACTGTTTTATTTATTTTCATAATATATAAAATATATACTTACAAGCTGCTTTTAAAAATATTGTACATAAAACAGGGTTTACATATTAGCAAAAACATGCAATTTGAGTATTTCACACCTAACAATTCATGCAAATGGTGAGACAGACAGTATATACTTTCATTACCTCTTTTTTTTTTTTTTTAAAGTCCAGAAAGTTACTCAACTACTCTATGGTGAGTTCTTTATATGTTAATAAAACATTAATAAGAAATTACATTCCCACACCAAAAAAAAGAAAATCATTATGTAACTATTATGCAAAAAAACCCACAACCAATCAAATGAATGAGGGTTAAAAGTATATATTGTCAACATGAAAAATATCAGAGACTGATATTAACAGGAAGGACCTTTTGAGCAGCCATACTCATCTGTAATCAAGATTACTTTCATATTAGACAGCAGTAAAAAAAAAAAGTTAGAAAAGCAATTTTAATTTTTAAGGTACCACAGCTGATAATATTCATGTACTCCCCCCTCCTCCCATGCCCAAATCTGTTAAGAAACTCCAGATGCTTGTATAGTTCACTTAACAATATAATACCAAAAATGTAACATAAGGACACCAAAAAAGAAATCAGTATTATTGTTTGCGCAACTGTTGAAAATTTTTCCTTCATCGCTTAGGTTCACCAGAAGCTGGTAGTAAACAATAACTTGATCTAGATCATAACTGGTGACAAAGAATAGAAAAGGAAATAAAGCTAACTATAATTTAGCATTACTGAAAAACAATTTAATGCTCATATTAAAAACAGATTTACTACAGAAAATGGCAAAATACAAGTTTACCCCTCACTGTACTAGATATTTTCTTGTAAAAGATACACACACACACACACACACACACACACACGTACTATGTACACGAATAGCACTGCTTGTAAAAAGGATTTTAGAGTTTTATTAAAATTCTGGAACTGTTAACTTTTGTACATAGTATGACTTTATTTTTCAAGTACAGAATTTTACTTGGTTCTCTCTGATTTTAAAATATTAAGCATCTGATGTTCAGTTTTTAGAATATATCACTAAGACAAAAAAGTCCCCAAGGATATATATTACTTGTGATTACAAAAGAACAAGTAACTTAAAACACTTACGGTAACTACTTTCACTATCGCTGGCATTAGAAGTTATATGCTCTGAAATTGCAGGACAATGGAAAAAATAAAGAAAACACAGTGTCATGAGTTTAAAAAAGCAAATTATTAAACACAAGGTGACATTACAAAATGTTGAGATATAAATCACACATACTCAAAGAATTTTTAAAAAGCATTTTTGATTTTCTTTGAAAAGTTTTTTTTCCCAAATAAATATGAATTCGAAAGGAAAGAAACGCTGTAATTAAGGACAATGCTCCATTTTTGTACAACACAGTTTATCAACAAAATCTACGACAAATAAGTAGAATATGACAAAGAGGGCAAAGTGATCCTAAATTAGTCCAAATGTAGACACAGAACCCAAAAAGAGAAAATGCAACTGGCACCATTTAATTTATGAAACAGTAATGACTGACAAAAGAGACAAGTTATATTTGAACAAACAGATGCCCATTTTAATGAAGGGATATCTTAAAAAATAAATGATCTTGCTTTAAGTTCAGCTTCTTTCTTGTTCCTGAAGAGAAATGAAAATCCATGTTTCTGAGATCATACAGATAAAACATCTTAGATGTCACAGATTCATATGCTCCAAAAAAAAAAAAAAAAAAAAAAAAGTCAAACGGAAGGGAATTCTAGAAGGTAGGATTGTATTTTAAAATAGACTAGTATTTCTGAGAAACTCTGATGTGACAAACAAAAAAGATAAAGCAAATACATCTACTTGCAAATTGCCTGGACTTTCCTTGAAAGTGACCCCATTTCATAACTTGATTGTCTGATAAACACCAGGTACTTTTCCCATGTAATCTTGAATGTTCTCTCAATAAGTATCTCCGGAGAGTAAAAAAAAAATTATAAAAACTAAAAAACAAAATTTTCCACAGGAGAAAGAGAAATCTAAATTTCTTATGTGAAGCAAAGGAGAACATTTTTAAAGGATAAGAAAACAGCTTGAGGAGAAATATCTGCTGTACCATACCACCCACAGAGTCTCCTAAAATCAAGATGCACTACTGAAAAGTTCTGAGAATGGTAGAATGTAAGATTTCATATGAAGATGATAGTTCTTGAATTGCTGTCATAGTGAAAAATAAGTCTGTTATTCTAACCTGCAAAGACAAGATATAATTTTTGTTCTTCCTTTTTAAAAACTGCAGTACAGTTGACATACAATGTTGTATTAGTTTCAGGTGTAAGGATATAACTTTCTTAATTATGATTATAAATATTTTAAATATAGCAGGGACATTAAAAATTAAAAGACTGAATAACATATGACAAGCATGTGTAAAATGATGTTTTTTAGAAGTTTATATTTAAAAATTTCTTCCCATGTTACCACATGAACTTCAAAACAATCATTTTAAATTGTTGCATAATATTCTGTTGAACTGATAAATCATAATTTACCTTACTAGTTATTACTCAGACATTTTAGTTTGCTTTAAATTGTTTTCTATCAACATCAACAATTAGGAATGTCTTTATTTATACAACTTTTTATATCTTGTCCTATTTCCTTAAAATTCATTCCCTGAAGTAGGAATGACACATAAAAAGAATTCTTAAATTTATATTAGGATTAGTACTGTACTCTACAATCTCTAATACATAAAAGAGAGAAACATTAGTTATTGCAATGGAATAAGGGAAGGGGGAGATTAAGTGGGAGTATAGAAGAAACAAAATTGACCATGAGTTGACAATTACAAAAATAAATCCTAAGTGAATATTTGCAGGATTTATTTTGCTATTCTTCTACTACTGAATATATTTGGCATGTTATATAGTAAAAAGTTAAAGCTACTACAAATCTCTTTTCTGTCTTTTCTGGGGACTTCTCCTACTCATCTCAAGTTCTCTAAGATTACCGATAGCTGTTATACAATCAAATTCTTCAAGTTCTTTCAAGTACCCTTTTATGTAACTCTATAATAAAATCTTGCTATTCAAAGCATGGCCTTTGGAATAGCACCATCATCACTGCTTGGGAGTTTGTTAGAAAAGTAAAATGCTTTCTTCTTGATAATTAAAAAAATATTTTTAAAGAAACTACATCAAAAAAGATATTCAACTATCCAGTACACATATAAAAAGATGTTCCAAGTTTCCCCTGTAATTTTCCCTGTAATTACTTATCAGGAAATGCAAAATAAAGCCACAATGGACATCTCTACCATCCACTAGAACTGGCTATGATTGAAAAAAAAAATACAAAAACAAAAACAGATATGCCAAACACAGAGAATGTAAGTAGCAACTGGAACTCATATACTACTGGGGGTGGTGAAATTGGTACAACCACTATGGAAAACTATTTGGCAGTAACTACTAGCTCAACAGATGTATGTATGTATGACTTAAAAATTCCTTTCCCAGGTATTTTCCCAATAGAAAGGCATATACATGTTGACCAAAAGACATGTACAAGAATGTTCAAAGCAACACTATTCAAAACAGCTCTAAATATATGTTTATGTAGTCTGAGATAATATATATAGTTTCATATTTTATTTTTTCATTTATATTATTAGCATTTTCCCATGTCATATTTTAATATGATTTTCAATGGTTACACGATATTACAAAATATAGATAAATCAAACTACATTAACCACTTCCCAAATGGTTTCAATTTTTTTTACTGTAATTTCTCAATAAAATTAAAATAAACTTCCTGATATATAAACCTTTATCTCTTTCTCTGATTACATACTTAGGATATCCTATTTCCTTGAAGAGGAATTAGTAGGTCAAAAGATACACTTTTCCAGATACGCATAATGGCAATATATTAAAACTAGTCATTCCATACAACTCTACCACTGGGTTCTCCTTTAAAAGTAATGTTTGCCAAGATGATGGGTAGAAACTATCATTTTGCTTATTGATTACTGGGGACATTAAGTATTTTTATATACTCATTTCATTTGTTATCTTTTGAGCATTCTTCTGACATCCTTTGTTCAGTTATCAAATAGAGAATTAGTCTGTTTCTTATTGATCTGTTAGAAATTCATACTGTAAAGATATCCCTTTGACATACATGGTATATTCTTCAAATTTTAATTTGATTTTGTTTCTGCTGTTTGATGATCACAGACATTTCAAATTTCTCTAACCAAGTCTCCAAGTCTCCCCTTTCTAATCAAACATCTATTCCTGAGAACATATTATATGCCTTTTCTCTGCTCTCCCGAACTACTACCTACCTGTCACCAATCTCAAACAATACTCCTACTCTTACACTTATTCTTTATACAAATAAAAATAAGTCTGGTTTTGGCATCTAAGAGCTCCACACAATTTTGCTTCTGTAAGTCCTTGAGATGAGAAGAAAGGCTTCCCATTACATCTCTCTCTCTTAAAGATTTTATTTATTTCTTTAATTTATTTGACAGAGAGAGAGTGTGCGCGCAAGTAGGGAGAGTGGCAGGCAGAGGGAGAGGGAGAAGCAGGTTTCCCGCTGAGCAGAGAGCCTGATGCAGCACTCGATCCCAGGACCCTGGGATCATGACCTGAGCCAAAGGCAGACACTTAACCGACTGAGCCACCCAGGTGCCCCTACATATCTTTCTTATGTGCCTAACTGACAGAGTTTTTGAGGTGTTCTACAAAATGGAAAGCTATAAAAATTGTGCTATAGGTACAAACCTTGGATGAAACTGTGTATCATGATTTCACTTCTGAGCACCTTATACAGCCTCTCCTGAAATTTATTTCTTTTTAGTCTCTGCTAAAGGAATCTTACATTTTTCCTTCTGACCTTTTACAAAGTTGCCTTAAGACATACAAGCTGCACACGTTTCTATTTCTATCTAGCTTTTCACAAGCTATGATGATTTACTTGCATTCTCTCAGACTTCCATCATATTCTATTTAGTTCTGTTAGTCAAAATTAGGATTGGAAAGGCAAATTCTCTCATTGTTTCCTCTACTCTCAACAGGGCAAATCAATGATTTATTTGATTCTCTTTTTTGTAGACTCACTGAGTTCATGTCTATGAAAAGTGTTCTAGGATATCACTTTTGTTTCTCTCCTCTTCAATCAAATGCCCTATTTTTTCACAGGTTATATGAAATTACACGTAGATGTACATCTTTCTTGATATTCAGTGTTATTCTATTTCTCATCGGGTTTGTTTCTCTGAAACAATTTATGCCTTTTCTTCTCAGTCCCTTTATGAGTCCTGTTTCAACAAGGCTTGATAAATACCTACAGAAGTCACATTTATTTCTTTATATTAAAATCTCACAGGATTCTGCTTAGTTTATTTCCTGTATTACTGAGGCTACAAATAATGTCCCTGACCACCCTTTCCCAGCATTTTCTGTTGTATAATAACTGGCACCTTGTCAACTGCTAGTCATCTGTTTTAACCAGGTTTAGAATTTTTACTGATATTTTCCCATCTCCCTCAGTATTTTCCAAACAAAATCTTGATCTGATCATCAAGTTACCAGGTGAATAAATTATCTTAGTTCCTGTGAGATGAAGCATAAAACCCATCATTCAAGGGATCTTGAGTCTCTGTTCAAAAAATTAAATCCTTTTCTAAAGGACACTGCTGATCAACAGTTACTATTTTTCATTTGTCTCTCAGATCAAGTCCCAATCATCAAAATGAGAGATGAAATTAAGATATGGTCAAGGTGTAATTATCATCCATCATAACAGTATCAACATAGTAAACAAATTCTTCATTTAGTTCCTTTCCAATGAGTTTTTCCACAGTCTCTAATGATTCAGCAGATAATAAAAATCTGTGGGTCCTTATGCTGAATCATACCTCTTAAACAAATCATTCTCAAAATAAATTCTATAGCATTAAGAATCTGTGGAAATATTTTCCAGTTTTAAAGATTTTCACTGATTATTTTCCCCAAAGGTAAAAATATTAAAAAAGGTTGCCACTAGTAAAGTAAATTTGTGGCTCTTGCTGAAACCTAAAAAGGCACAGGCAAAAATAACCAAGTGTGTCTATATAGAAATAATTACATATAAAGCATACCGCCTCCACTCTAACACAAACCTTTAATCGTTAAGGTTGAAATAAAAGTACCTATACTTTAGATTAAAATTCCAGTACAAAGTTAGCATAAATCAAGGAAAAAAACCTTCTATGAAATATAACATTTATTAATGTAGATCTTAGAAAGTTAAAGATATTGGTTTTATGTGTGTGTGTGTGTGTGTGTGTGTGTATAATATATATATAATTTTTTTTTTTTACACATGCTGGACATGGAGCCCGATATGGGGCCTGATCTTACGACCCTGAGATCAAGACCCAAGCTGAGATCAAGAGTTGGATGCTTAACTGACTGAACCATCCAAGTGCCCCAATACTGTTATATCCTTAATGACCAATGAATTACAGAAAGTTTTCAAAATGCTTAATAATCCTAGAACTATCCAGGAAAAAAACTCTAGCATATGAGATTACTTCTATGAGTCACTGTCACCTAAAATAACTTAGTAATATTCGGTATCATATATAATCAATTTGAGAACATCTAAATTTAAAATTTTGTTTGCTAAAAAATGACTTGTTTCATCCATTTACTGAATGACTCCTATATAACAAACTGTACCAAGTTTTACATGAAGATTAAGTACTAGTTAGAAAATTAAATAAGAACACAAAACCCAAAACCATGGACAACATCTTGATTAAAGGAAAAATAAAGGATAATATTTCTTACAATTCTTTTAATAATTTACAACCTCCAAGAAAAAGAGATCTACAATTTCCGACCCCCTACATCAACTGTTACTGAATTTGAGGTCCACAATTTTTCTCTATTAAGATTCATTATATTTTACAGTTTTACATTATAGCAATGCTCTTCTAATACAGAATCAAAGTAATTTTAACTTGTTTTAACAAAAAACCCCAGTGGACATAAAACTGCAAGATTATTTTCTACATTCTAATAATGAAGGCAGGTAGTACTATTTTAAAAAGCTTTAAAAAAAAGTCTTTTACATAAAAAAATCCCTAGCAAAATTGCCATAAAAATTACAAAAAGGAAAATGTAATTCTGAGCAGTTTTTCAAATGACATGTGAAAAATGGAGCATTAGAAAAACAAAAGGTATGTATTATAGAAATAAAAATCCCAAGCACATTATTTACATGAAAAGTCTAAAAGCAATCTAAATCATATACCTCCTCATGCCAGAAAGGCGCTACCATGAATCTCAAAATGTATCTGAAAAAGGTAGGTCTGTAGATGGAGGTTAAAAAATAACTTGGGAGTATTTTGATCACTTACTCAGGCCTTTTGATCCCATGTCGTCAGGGATCTCCTGTAGAGAGTAGTTCCCAGAGAGCAAGCAATAAAAAGATAATCAAAGAAAATAGTTGTCAGTAATGCATAAAATTGGTGCTACAATAAGAGACAGTTCCAAGACCATTACAGGTGCACGTATTTTAGAGCATTTTTGTAGATTTCTTAAAGTGTGAAATAAGCTAGCAGCTGAATGTAATGTACTAAAGTAAAGGAATCAAAGTTCTAGCTTAGAGGCTGATTTAGTGCAGAGAAGCAAAATTTGAGATTTCCTGTTATTTTAAAAGTAAAATTCAGACTGTCTCCATATAGTGAACACATAGGATAAAATGAAATGATTCCAGAAAATCTATGCTCAAAGACTGTCAATGCTATACCTAGATCATTAAGCAGCTTCTCAGGTATCCGTAATTTTCCTCTAAAATATTCTTTGAGAGTATTTTCAGTGTTTCTTCTAAGAACCCTTACATCAAATTATTTTATTTTAAACACATAACTTGAAAGTACTGTTAACTTTAAATTAAGAATTCCTAAGGTGCCAGAAAAAGTTAAGACTGGTATGCAAATTTATTTGTCTCTTAAGTTATCCCTGGTTAAGACAATTAGTAACCTGTTGCAGCTCTTGAAACTGTCTCCATGGTAACAACCAACTGCAGGGCAGTAGGTCCCTCTACATTCATTTTCAGTTGACCACTGGATCCACATACTTACGGTCAGCATCACTTGTTTCCTGCTCACTCTGGTCCTTGTTCTTGTAGAAGGGGAATTTTCGGGAAAAGAGGTTCTTTTTACGCTTGTCATTGAATGACTGCTGAAGAAGAGAAGGAGGGGCAAAACAAAGGGATGTCTACTATCTGTGTGTACAAAGGCCCAGCCTAGCAGCTCTGTGGAAGCTGACTCTTGTGACCACAGTGTGCAGTTTGTATATGAATTTTATCAATCACAAAGTGAATTTCTAACTTTGTATTAACTCCTCTAACGTTTCTCAACTTAAAATATTTAAAAATTTACAGTGTAATTCAGTAATACCTAGAAATAAGAAGTGCTACTTGAAGAGTAACTCAAATTAGCTACTACTGTAGTACAAACCAGCTAACATCTGTTCTTATCAATCCATATTTTTCTAGAAGATTCCCAGGTATGAAGTTCTCTATAGCAAAAGTTGTTTTAAATTGTTACTGTAGGCTATTCAGGTATTTTTTATGCAGCAAGTAATAGTCTCCATTTCCCTCTGGCTTGAGCATATTCCCTCCCTCCCCTTTTTTTGTGGCTCCAATGAATTAAAAAAAAAAAAGCCACTATAAAAAAAGAAAACCAAAACAACTGAGAAAGCTGCTAGTTCTGAATATTTAAAAACAATGAACCAATCTTATTTATTTATTTAGGAACAGAAAAAAGATAACTAAATGCTTATTCTGAATCAGAAAATGAGAAGAAAACTAAGAGGGGTCCATCAAGCACACAGAATTCCAGCAAAAGACTTATCGATGCTATACCAAAAAGAAAGAAGAGTCAGAGCTCTCCTTGCCAACTTGCATGCCATCCTAACTGATTTGTCTTTAAGCTCTACTATATTTATCTATTTTTAAAAGTATATGTAAATAAACTGGAACCAAGATTTAATTCATTGGCACTGTATCTTGAATAGGGAATAAAAAGTTAGTGCCCATAAAAGCCAAAAAGGCAATGAAGATTCTAATAGCTTTAAGAAAAAAGATTATAAGAGTTATCCAGAACTGTTATGGAGGAGCTGCACAGCTGATATGATGTTCCTTACTACACAGATGTTGGAAACAGATTTTTTTCCCTTCTTCAATGTCCCATCTGTGCCTTCACAGGTTTAAAACCATGTCACATAAAGAAAGGTGATGTTATTGAAGACGAATAACTTCTTTTTAAATTTCTGTCACAGATATCCATGTCTTGAAGGAAATGGCCTGACCTACCAATGATACTAGGAATTATTACTTTTGAAGCAGGAACAATATAAAGGATAAAAAATCTTTTTCTGACTTTCCTTGAGTTTAATCCAATGTCATGAAATGTCATCATTATTTTGAAGTATATCCACATCAGGAAGTATGTTTTGGCATGTTTGTATTTTTAAGCATGTGATGACAGGTAAATAAGGTGCTGAGGTAGATTAAAGTAATTTATGCTCAAATCTATTACTTGAAATGATTTGTTTTGGTAGAAATCTTAACACAAAAACAAGGTTAAACTTTTATTTTTACCTTTTCATATCAATAATTCAGGATTAATAAATTCATAGTTCATTAGTCCAACAGACTGTCTTGATTGCAATCCTAAAATTTGAAGGCTCTGATAACTCTAAGCAGAAGTTAAAAATTAAGTTGATGAGAAAAATACTGCAAGAAATTTGGACTTATGACTGTCAAGTAGCATTATTTAAATAAAATCTTTGCTTGAATCCAAATTTTAGAAAAGAGAAACAGAAGAAAACTTAAGTTTCAATAGAGAAAAATTTATGATAATCTAATTTAGGGAACGCCTAAATCTTCTTGTTCATGAAAATCATTAATGAATTTAGTAATAATTTTTATGTTATCTAACTAAACTGCTTTGTTTTTAATAAAAAGTATTTATCCCTCCTACTGCATATATAGTGGTCAGAGTCAGTTTCACAGCAACCAACCAAAAGAAACATGAAGTTTAAAATGTTTTGATTTTTGATATCTTTGCAGTTAGCCAAAATGAGATATCATAAAGATACCATAATATAGGACAGGAAGAAATGCTTGTTAGTTAAGAATTAATTTTAATACATTTAACGTCCTTCAGATGAAGAATTTATTAAAAGTGAAAATAGCCAAAGCAAAGAAGACGAATATGTGTAGGGAAAACACAAAACTGAAGAAACATACTACCTCTGGATTATCTACATTTTCAATACAAAATAGTCTAATTACTTATTGTTATTAATGCTATACTGCAGGAGAGATCGTGTAATAAATATAAGAACTGATAAAATATCACAAAATCATGATATATATCTATATATATAGTATATAATTTCTACATGTGGTATGTCAAAATAGCTAAATGAATGTTAAAAATGTTAATGAGAAACTGAAATGTTATAAGTCCGCAGTGGAAGTAAGTCCATAAATCACCATGTAAGGAAAGGAAAAGAGGAACTCAGAATGGGAAATGGTAGTATAGAAAGAAATGCAGTTCTGCATCAATGGCAAGCGTATTTTTACCCCACTCAGTATCATGCATCCTTCTGGCGCTGAGTTAGGACACAGTGACTGTGTATAAGGTTGGTTACAGTCAACAAACAAGACTAAGATTTAAATATGTCGTTAATTCAGTTAACTTCTTACAGTACAGTATGAAAGAAAAGTTACAACATGCAATCTCTTTTTCAATACATTGACAGTGTATTTTACTAAGTTATTTTTAAAGACATATATAAAACAAGCACCAAAAGCACCGTATAAATTTCAAATCTTGAGCATTTACTTGGGCTTTTTTCCTTCCCCCAAATTTCTATTCTAAATATTGCTTCAGATCACACTATGTAATTTTTTGTTTTCTGAAAGCTGCAATTTTAAAGGAAATTATCATTTCTAAAATAACTGAATACATTATACAATTTACTTAGATTTAATTTCTTTGATTGAGGATATTGCTTATCTTAAATTTTAAGCCTTTAAGTTTGAGTGCTTACTGCTATCAAAGAAGTACAGATGATAGGGTTAATTAACTTGCTAAGTTAACTTTCCACATTCATTTGAAATACGATCAAATGAATAAAACTTTTGCTTTAGATTAAAAAATGCAAACATAAAACATTCCTATAAATAGTATTTCAAGACAACATATGTGTTCAGCTTATTTCTTCAGGCTTATCACTACAATATTCCATTGTAGTAATTACACACATAGTGCAGGACAAAGCCTGCAGTATCTCTTTCATTCACTGGCATCCATTAGATTCAAGCAGAACTTAAAAATGAAAACAAAAACACCTTTAAAATTATGTATGAAAGAATTTAGAAGTATTTCTTGACCGTCTATAAACTTATCCTCTACTGTCTCTTTCTTTATTCCCTCAAAATAAAAATTCATATTGATTATATATTTAAAGCATGGATTCTCTTAATAAATTATAATCAGGCATGAAGGAGGAAATAGAAACTTACATTATGACCTAGTTAATAATATTCTGGGGCATATTTTCTCAGAAGATGCATTATTAAATTAGCTATCATGATTAATACAAGTTTCTAACTGGATATCTGAAGGAAGGCTGAATTTATTTCACTTGTAAAAATAACCTCACCAAAGTATGTTGTTAAGAATATATCAAATGACAGTTTTGATAACCTGGAAAGGTCTGTAAAATGACTGCTTTAATTTAATAAATGACTTACTTCAGCATCTACTATTACAAAGTACCATGGCAAGAGCTGGTGATAGTTAACTCTAATGGCAAAATCCTTCTAATTTTAATAGTGTAGTTCTGGTAAGAATTATAAAAAAGCCTATTATTCTCAATTACTAATATCTAGAAAAAGATATTTCATATACTCACCCCTTTATCTCTTGTTTTAGAATTAAATTTCACTGTTTTTAACCGGGCTCGTTCTTTCTTCTCAACTCTGTCAAAGTATAGAATGCTATTTTTAAAGTATACCAAAATATCTAAGGGTCTAATAAGAAATCATCAGAACTGATACTTTAGTATGGGGCATTTTTATATTTTAAAACTTTCAGAAGCCGTCAAGGTTTGTATCCCAAAATTAATTATAATTTCTGAAAATAAAATACAGGGCTTATTACGAAACAAAACCACTTGTGAAGTACCAAAATACAGTACATGTGTACTTATAGATGCACTCACATTCCATAATGATACTGAAATTATTATGAGGAACCACTTCTGAGTTTAGCAATTTTCTGGATTTTGTTTTTGTTGTTTCAATGTTAGCTTAGCATGGGGCATACATATATGCTAAAAATCAAGCATAAGAGAGAGAGAGCAAATAGGGCAAAATGTTAACAACTGGTGAAAGTAGGTGAAGGATATGTGGGTGGTATTCCCTGTACTATTCCTCCTCTTGAACTTACTTTTCTGTATCTCTGAAATTTTTATTAAAAAATGGGAAATACAAAAATTAAATTTAACTCCAGTGATAGATTTGTGTAAATACATAAAGTAACCAATTATAGTATACAAAAAGAGTTTTAAAGAGCTTTAAAATATCTGTGGAAGGATATACAAGACCTGGTAACCTTAGTTATCCCTCTAAAAATGAAAAGGGTGCTGTGAGTACAAGGGTAAGAGGAAGCCTGTATAGCTTTTAGATCTTCTGAATTTTGAACCTTGTTAAAGTGTTAACTATTCAAAATAAGCAAGTCAAAAAACTACATCAAAAGAAATGTTTCATGCAGATTGTAATACCAATATGAACCTTGAAAAATTTCATGTAAATTAAGCTTTTTATCTTTAATTCAACACAGCAATTATGTCAGTATATAGCAGAAAAACTTACCAAAATAGTCTATGAATAAATGCATTTTCTTCATTATTTAGTGACATAGTTTAACTGTGGGTACCGAAGAACCTTAGCAGTCATGGATTTAAAACTTGTTTTTACTATTCTAGAACAATCCATGACATGATTAGAGAGTCCACGACATGATTAACTGATCTGTAATTTTGCCTAGGCACTTACTGAGGGCACTGCAAAACTAACATTTAGTGAGTAAACGTTTACAATTCAAAATGGCTTTGTTTTCTCATTGTTACCTTGTACACTAAGTAGCTGAGTGACTTAAATTGTGTTTATTTGTAAATACTGTCCCTGAATAAAAGCTGAGAACTGTAGTAACAATAATTCCTTGTGCTATTATTAGAAGTAAAGATGTCTAAGATAGTTCTATTTAAGAAAATAAAAGTTTTAAATACATTCAAGAATGTAACGGCATAATCAGTCGTGGTTTCATATGTAGTTTATGGAAGAAAAATTATATTCTATGTTATTTATAAATTTGGAAATTTAGAGAGGTCTTAAGATAAGTCTCTTACGGCACTTCTGACTTAAAAACCCAACTTCATAGAATTTTTATACAAAAGGAAAAAATCTCTTTCCACCAAAGTCAGTGTATTTCTCATTTGTTGCAGGCACACATAAAGCCTATGCAAGATAGGAGGTGCCAAAGGATAAGACAATTTTTAGGAACTCTGACTTTGATATTTAAGATGTGAGGTTTCTACTGACTCAATGAGGCACAGAGACAGAGGAAGCATTTCTGAATTTAAAACAGACTATGTTCTATTCTAGGAAAAAAGTTATGCTGAGGGCTGCATTGCTAAAAGAGGAGTTGCCACCAAATACACGATCTATCTAGCCAAATAGTGGGATCTTGTTAAATACATGGATCTAGCCAAGAATAGCCATAAATCCCAAAACCACAACTACAAATCTTGATAATACTTTAATATTCCTACATTTCAACTTCTATAAACAGTAATATAAATATATATAGGTAGAGGTCTATAAGTAGGTATATGATTTGGCATACTTACATGAATTATAAACTCTTAAAATAAGTATTACATCATAAGCTTGACTTGAAGTGAATTAACCAGCTAGAATAAACATTAATGTCTCATTAATGATTTTTTCTGGCTATCTTAAAACTTAAAAAGACTTTCAGGCAATGATCTGCACGAATCAGACCTCGCAAATAAGTTATTTGGGGAGAATTACGAACTGACATTTTAATACCTTTCCCACATGTGTAGGGACATTCAGCAGCATTTCATAGACCTAGAGAGGGTTCTTTATGCTGGGATCATACTGTTCAAAGACTATCTCCACTTAACCACTTTTGCCAGTAGATAGTAAGTATGTATCGCTATAATAAATGGTTAAAAGGAAAGAGGAAAGACCAGTGAATACATCAATACTTCTAAATTAAGCAAGAAAAGAGATGTGAAGCAAATACCAGATACTTCTAAAAATTCTGATTTACACTTTCAATTTTTAAGTCTAAAGGAGGCAATTCGCACAATCAAAAATCCTGAAAGTTTAGTAGGTTTCATTACCACCTACATGGATAAGTACAGAGGCTTTTACATCTTTCTCCATCCAATGGTATAGACAGATAGCAAAGTTATTTAAATATGTTTATTTTGTTCTAAGCAACTAAGTAGGAGCTTTAGAGAGATCTCTTTGGGGGCATCATATTCTTTAATTATGTCATTGGTTATAATATAAGGTGAACAAAATTAAATGCTTGTGAAACATATAGAAAACCAAGCATAAAATCACCCTCAGTAAAATAATTTTAAAAATCAACAATTATTTGTCTATGTTGCCCTACTTTCAAGTGGTAAGACTGTAATGGACTTTTACTTACCTGCGTTTACTGGGAATTACTCCAACTTCGTCACTCTCCCCATCTGGTGTAACCTGCCTGGCTTGCCACCATTCATCATCAGAAGCATTAATAACATGGAGGATATCTCCAAATTTGAAGTTCAACCCTTGACTGGGAAGGCCACTGTCTTTAGTTTTGTCATAATCAAAAAGGGCTCTAGATTAAGACCAAAAAAGTACATGTTTATTTGGTGTTTTTGTTTGTTTTAAAGATTTATTTATATTTTAGAGCGAGAGAGAATGTGTGTGAGGGGAGGGACAGAGGGAGAGAATCGTCAAGCAGACTTCCTGCTGAGTAAGGAGACCAACGAGGGGTTCCATCTCACAGCCTCTGAGATCGTGACATGAGCCGAAACCAAAAGTTGGATCTTCAACTGACTGAGCCACCCCCCAGGTGCCCCCCATGACTATTTGTTATCATATTACCAATGTTAACATAGGATTGTGAAAGTGTATATAACCTAGATAAATAATTAAACAAATAGTAGGCAAAATAATGCCAAGCTCAAGAATTTGCACTATATACAGAAAGACAGACAAAAAAGAAATAGCAACACTGACTTATAGTAAGTTTTTAAAATTAGGTATACTACCTTCTTTCTCTCAATACTGAATGAGGAATTTTAAAAAATGCTTTTAGTATAATCCAATGGCAAGCCATATTGAATTCTAAAATGAAGACAAACCTAGAGTGTTGCTCTAAATTAATAAACAAAGAGTGAATATAAAAAGTACTCTTCTCTTTATTTTGGCTATACACACTGGGGAAAACAAACTCCCTGACAGATTTGAGTCATGAGTTACGGACTGTAAGACTGTATTGAGAGAGTGACTATTTTGTCAGTTAGTTATCCTTCCATTTGTTCACAAAGCTCGAGTCAATAGAACTTTCAGAGTCAATAACAATGATGAAAACTAACTACAGATGACTTTTACTGCTGCCAAATATTTTGGAAAAAAATACTAAAATGTTATCTTTTAAAATTTTATAAGAAGAAAAATTGTGTTCTATTATTTGATCAATGTACAATACTTAAATTCTTATCCAAAATAGTTCTCTTGAGGAAAGAATCCTAGCAATTACATTTATAATACAATTTATTCATTTTTTTGTTCTAATATGGCAAATGGACATTAGGATACAAATCATATTCCTTTTTGTGTTAACCAACTTTTTAAAAAAGATTTTTTTATTTATTTGAGAGAGAGCAAGAGTGAGAAAGCACAAGCAGGGAGGAGCAACAGAGGGAGAGGGAGAAGCAGGCTCCCCACCAAGCAGGTAGTCCAACATGGGGCTTGACCCCAGGGTTCCGGGATCATGACCTGAGCCGAAGGCAGATGCCTAACCAACTGAACCACCCGGGCACCCCGAGTGTTAACCACCTTTTTAAACCTATCTTTTAAAAAAGTTTTTATTTAAATTCTAGTTAGTTAATATATAGTGTAATATTAATTTCACGTGTACAATATGGTGAGATTCAACACTTCCATACAACATCCGTACTTATCACAAGTACTCTCCTTAATATCCATCACCTATTTAATCCATCCTCCCATCCACCTCCCCTCCGGTAACCATCAGTTTGTTCTCTATAGTTGAGTTTGTTTCTTGGTGTGCCTCTCTCCCTCCCCCACCCATGTCATTTGTTTTATTTCTTGAATTCCATATATGGTTGAAATCATATGGCATTTGTCTTTCTCTGACTGATGTATTTCGCTTAGCATAATACTCTCTAGCTCCATCCATGTTATTGCAAAAGGCAAGGAATTCATTCTTTTTTTATGAATAATATTCCATTACACACACACACACACACACACACACACACACACACACCACAACTTTATTTTCTATTCATCAGTCGATGGACACTTGGGCCGTTCCCCTAATTTGTCTAATGTAGATAATGCTGCTATAAACATGTGGGGGTATGTATTCCTTTGAATTAATATTTTTGTGTTCTTTGGGTAAATACCTAGTAGTGCTATTGCTGGATCTTATGGAATTCCTGTTCAGTGCTAAAGATTAGAGGAAGCTTAAATGGGGTGTCTGAAGAGAGGGATATTGGAATAATTTACTCCGCATGACTCTAGAAATGCTCAGGAAACAGAAGTGTACAGAATCCAGGTAGGCAGAGAAAGTTACAGCAGTGAAAACAGAAGAACTGGTAGAAACACTTCATATAGCACTTAGACCATCCAGATTCCTTCTATTCCTAAACCTATAGAAGACAAGACGTTTAGTTTCTAAAGAAAATGAATTTGGGAAGCTCTGTACTTTGGAACTTGATGGGGAGGGGAAAGGTGCTAGGCTAAAAACAGGTTTTTAAAAAAAGACTTTATTTATTTGAAATAGAGAAAACGATTGGGGCGCCTGGGTGGCACAGCGGTTAAGCATCTGCCTTTGGCTCAGGGCGTGATCCCTGTGTTATGGGATCGAGCCCCACATCAGGCTCCTCCGCTATGAGCCTGCTTCTTCCTCTCCCACTCCCCCTGCTTGTGTTCCCTCTCTTGATGGCTGTCTCTATCTCTGTTGAATAAATAAATAAAATCTTAAAAAAAAAAAAAAGAAATAGAGAAAACGAGTGGTGGGGAGGGGCGGGGGGGTAGAGAGAGGGAGAGAAGCAGACTCACTGCTGAGCAGGAAGCCTGATTCAGGGCTCAATCTCAGGACCTAGAGATCATGACTTGAGCTGAAGGCAGAGGCTTAATCGACTGAGCCACCCAGGTGCCCCTAAAAACAGATAGATTAAAAAGGAATCTGCACACTGAAAACTGAAATTCTAGCAACCTGTTTCATAGTGCAGGCAAGGGATTAAAGGTTCTTTTCTAGAGATATTTAATGACCCCAAAGAATGACCTGGGGTGGGAGAGGGCAATGAACAAAGATAATTATTTTTTAGTTAAATCCACTGGCTTCATTCTCCATTCATAAGGATCACTAAATATTTAAAGATTGCCTCACATATAAAAAACAAGAAAACAAGTAAACTAGAAAAAAATACAGAGAAAGCAGAGAATTCGAGAAGCAGAAGAAAATATTACAGAAACATGAGAAGATATATCTATGAAATAAGAAGAAGATGACAAAACAAGGATCAACTATGTAAGAGGCGGCTCTCAGAAAATAAAATAGGATATTATACCCTCCTCCACACCCCAAATTCTCTAAGAAGGAAAAGACAAAGTCATATTCAGACATGCTAAGATTCAAAAAGTATCCCCCACACACCCTCTCCTCAAGAATTTATTGAAGAATGTGCTTTGGTAAAATAAAAGTTGAGAAAGAAAAGGTGGCATCTCAAAAACACACTCTGACACAGCAGAAAGCTAAAAGGAATAAGACAGTGGCAAAGGCAAGTCCCACGTGAGACCTGTACAAGTCTATAGAGCAACTGGTCCAGACTGGAGCAGAAAGATGGAAAAAACTGAGATGCCTGGGTGGCTCAGTTGGTTCAGCATCCCACTTCTGATTTTGGCTCAGGTCGTGATCTTGGGGTCATGAGATCAGGCCCCATGTTGGGCAAGGAGTCTGCTTAAGATTCTCTTTCTCCCTCTGCCTCTCCCTGCCCCCTTGTTCACAAACGCATCTCGTCTCTTTCTCTCAAAAAAAAAAAAAAAAAAAAAAAAAAAAAAAAAAAAAGAAAGATGGAAAAAATCTGAAGTGATAAGATCATATGCGCAACCACATGTTTCATCATGTGAAAAACTCTACAGAGTACTGTAAGATAAAGAAAGATATTTAGTAATAAGTACATGGACAATTAAGCAAATAAAAATGGCACAATCATTATGCCCAGGAAAAATGAAGGGTTGCAAAAGAAAGGAAGCATGGTCATAATACACCGCTTGAGAAAGTAATAACAGATACTACACAGTCACATGACTCTAAATACTATTAATTTTATTAACAGTGATGGCACTATGTTTGAGTGATAGAGGAAGAGGCAGAATGGTTTGATATGAAAGAGAAAGTTGTTATCTACTATGGCAGTAAGTCCATAGTGTCCAAAGTTGGTAACCTAGAGAACAGCAGTATACGCATATTATTTAGAAACGTGGAGGGAAAGGCAAGGGAGTTTGCTAAGAAAATGGAGATGATTATTTTTAGAGAATGAAATTGGGGACTGTTGGGAGGTGACAGTTGTTTTTCATTAAGTTTTTTGATAATATATAACTTGTAAAAATATCTACTTCTTTAAAAAATAACAAAAAGGAAAGATGATTCATAAAATCTACCTAAAACAAATATAACCTAATGTTTTGATTTTTATGTCTTTGGAAATTTTTAATGAATCACTTATTAAAGGCAACACCTAATTATACTAAAATTAGAAAAGAAAGAAGAAGAAAATGAAAAAACGAGAGTATAAACAGAAATGTTATTCCTTTTTCTGTGGATATCAATATCACAAAACACTTTAAGGACTCTGGAACAGAAGAATTTAATAAATATTGCAAGAATTAGTGGAAGGAAAGAAAAATCTGATACACTAAGGATTCCCAGATCACTGGTAGGGCAGAAGGAATGAAAAGGGTAGGAAAAGAACAAGTGAAGAAAGTGAGAAAAATCTCTACAGGTAGAGATTACCTGTAATCATCTACTAAAGTTAAAATAATAGTATGATAAAGTGCTGAGTAAAAGCTCTACTAAAAAAAGTATACAGAATACAAATAGGTCATCAGTATTACGCCCTATTGCCCAGTGAAGTAAAAAAGAACAGTTTATATACTAATGGTATCTATTTACTATTATTAGATTTATGCTATCACATGAATCAATTATAGAAAAATAACAATGCTTGTCTTCTCCCAAGTATTCAAAAAATACATGTAGAAATTTCCTGAATCTGTGTTCTTTACTGAGGCTATTCATATTTTAAACTATTATTTACATAAGCTCTCTTTGCTATTATGGAAATTGCTATAGTAATTAAATGTTACTCAAAGAATATTTTATTATAAAGAATATAAGTAAAAATAAGTGTTGGATGTTATGACATACCAAGCTGCAGTATAGTCACTCATTATTATTCAAGGGGTTGTATAACTTTCATTAATACAATAACATTCCAACTCTTGAAAGACACACTCAGGAAACCAATCATAAAATGTTTCCTTGGTATACAATATATTTTTCTTTTTTTTTTTTTATATTTTATTTTTAAATAATCTCTACACCCAATCTGGGGCTCAAACTCACAACCCGAGATCAAGAGTTGCATGCTCCACCGATTGAGCCAGTCAGGAGCCCTTGCAAAGTATTTTTCTACAGGAAAACTAACTCAGTCACAGTAAAAAATGTGAGGGACTTTGCATGCATAAATAAGGATTGCCATAATTAGAAGTAAAAAAATTTACCTGACATAGAGGGATCGCTTCTGGCTAGTTCGAAGAGAACCTGATCCTGAACTAATGCTACTATTCATCATCTGCTCCCGTAAGTCATGTATTTTGGCTTCAAAACGACTGTATTCTGATGGGAAAAAAAAATAAATTTATACTTTACATTCTAAAAAGTACATTACTTGAAAATAAAGTATTAAATATGTTAGCTGTCTTATATTTGATTAAATGTGGTTAGAACCTTGAAAGAGTAACCTGTGTAAGATTTTGGCCAATATGCAAGTTTCAAAAAAAAATTAATTTTCTAAATGTACTGTAAGTTAGAACTGACTGAATTAGAATTTTCCCATATGCTATTTTAAAGTTCATATCACATTTAATCAATTAAAAGACAACTTTCATGCATCAAATACCAGTATCAATCTCATATTACTATCTAATTTAACTGTAAATTTAAAAAATTAAAACTCATAATTTATTCTGATTTTTATACTTAAAAAGAACAATCCTATAATGATTTGTAATAGATGCTTTGTTTACTGCCTTTTTCCCCTTGAGGAAATCGTTACTCTTATGTGCGTAAATGCAGAACCTGTGTACAGTCAAAAATACAGCAAAAATATGCCTTAAAAATTAAAAAATTAAATAGACTTCAATTCATTTTGTAATTTGTAAATTTTCAAAATACCAAAATAAGTCACAAAGCAATTTGAATAAACATTTTAAGATCATTTTTATATAAAAACAAGTATGATTCTGAAGATGAACTATTTTAGACTATATCATAAAAACGACCAAATCTATTAATAAAAACTTAAGTACTTTTTCAAATATATTGCAATTATATACTTACACACTCTTATACCTTCTTCTCTATTTATAATAAACAAATTATTTTATAGCAATTAGGTTAGAGCTCATCAGATTTTCTTATAAAACCAGTCTTAAAGCAAGAGCAAGTACCTTGCTTAGGAGTTTGTATAGTTTAAGAAGACAGAGTAAGAGTAAGCATGATTACTGTGGAGTTATTCTTCCTTTCACCATAGTCATCAAGTTTGTTTTATGGGTACTAAGATTAATTGAAGCAACAATTTATCAAAACACCCAAAAACATTTAAAAGCTCACATTAATATGTAATAAAATGTTATTTTATTGTCCTTTAAAAATATAAAATTTAAAATATAAACGTTAGTAGACAGTATAATGTATCCATTAGAATTCAACAATTAACTCATGGCAAACCTTAGTTTGTGTAGACACAGCTAAGATACAGACAGACTGATGGAAAGAGATACGGATGAAAATACAAAGTGAACTTCGAGTTTATACTGGTTCTTCCTCTTTTTTAAAAGTTTTATTTAAGTAATTTCTACACCCAACGTGGGACTGAAACTCATGACCCCTGGATCAAAAGTGGCATGCTCCTCTGACTGAGCCAGACAGGCGCCCCTATACTGGTTCTTCTAATTAAAAATTAGGACTGTTAGGTTTTTAATTAATCTATTCTATCTTGTATCTGTATGTGCTTTCTTGCGTAAGAGAAATTCTAGTTCTCAAGACACTGGGAATAACAGAGTACTGCATGGTGACTTAAATTTTATCCAATATTATATTCACAACAGCCTTAAAATAACATCACCAGCAACTAAGACCATGACATCATTACTGAAAACAGCTAATTACTTTCCCTACTTCTTTTTATGTTACTTAGAGCATGGTCTAGTAGAGAAAGAAATATATATATTCACAGTTTGATGGCTGTTTTAAAGTGACTCTGAGTAGTTTCTCCCTAGGTGTTAAATGTTGCCAACTGGATATACATTTAGGTTAATTTGTTCTTATTTAGTTTCAACTTCAATTTTTAGGGGTTGCTTTTTAAATTTTTCATTGTTTTTAATACGTAGGTAAAATAGTTCCAAGGTTGCATCTGTAAAACAAGGATATTAAAGAAAAAGTTTAGCTTCTAGCCCTCTCTTCTACCCTACTCTATCCTGGTCACTATATATAAACATTTTAAGAAAGGTTTATTATAAACATTTAAAGAAAGGTTTATTATAAACATTTAAATAAAGGTTTATTCTTCCAGGGGCACTTGGGTGGCTCAGCTGGTTGGGCATTCAACTCCTGATTTTGGCTCAGGTCATCTATGCTGAGTGTGGCGCCTGCTTAAGATTCTCTCTCTCCGTCTGGCCCACCACCTGCCTCTGCCTCCCTCTTCTAAAAAACAAAAAAAAATTAAAATTAAAAAAATAAAGGTATTCTTACATTTTTAATAACAGAAGCAGAAACATGTATATATAAATATATTTACACTTATTCTGTTATTTTATGTAATATATATAACATACAATTATGTGTACATTACATATTCACCCAAACATATATAGACACACATATTGCTCCTTTATTAAACAGTAACCTACACATTTCTTCCAACATGCTTATTTTACTTAACAGTAAGTACAGTAATAGTCTTACTAACAGTAATAGTAAGAACACTGTTTGGTAGCGTATATAGGCATCTCTCATTCTTTTTTAATAGCTATATAGTTCTTTTGTGTTTAACCTTTATTTCTTTGTTACAGCAAAATACTGTAAAGAGTTAGATTCTGCTTTATCAGCAAACCGGAAAATTGTTTTCTTTGAACAATTAAGGTAACTTTTGATATAACTGAAGTTGATCTCAGTTCTATTTATACTATTTTATGCTTTATTTATATATACACAAGGCTTCTGTATGAATAGTTGTGTCAGAGTATATTTTCCCAAGATACGTGCTTGCATCCCACATGTCCTTGTACTATGTGACCTTGATGTTCCCCCATCAAGAGGGTGGAGTCTAATCACCCTCTCCTTGAATTTTGGCTGGCCTTATGACTCACACGCAAACGAACATGGTAGAAATGATTATATGTGACTTTCAAAGTTAGATTAGAAGAGGCCATGAAACTTCTACCTGTTTCTTTAGGGATGCTTGTTCTGGGGGAAGTCAGATACCATGAAGAAGTCTGATAACCCTCAAAGCACCATGCTGCAGAGGTCCCATGATGGTGTTCTGAGCCCAAACTTTCAGCCAGTATCACCAAGGCATGAGACAAGGGGAGTAAAGCCATTTGGACCCTCATCCACCAGCTGAAACCCATTAAGTGACCTCAGCCTATGCCACAAAGACCATCCAGACAAAATCATGACCGAATTCCTAATCTACAGAATTCATAAGTTAACTGTTTTAATCCATTAAACTTTGGAGTAGTTATGAAACAACAGTAACCAGAACACACTCTCGCTGTGCAATCTATTCTGTTTACACACACACGAACAAAAGGACAAGCCCTCCTAAATTTAAAAATACATATTAAATTCCTAAAACAAGGAATTATATAAATATGTAGACATTTATATATAAAATTAAGTTTATATTTTATAAATATATTTATAAATGTATTAATTTCAAACACCAACATTAGGATTTCATAAAATATTCATAAATATTTAATAAAATATAAATAAATTTTATATACTTTCAAAGATAAATATATACATATAAAATTAGGAAGGCTTATTCTTTTGTTCTAGTGGTAATCTTTTGTTTGGGTTTTGCCCCCTTCACCATGAGTGATCTCCACAGAGCTGCACTGAAATATTATCCTTTTATATCCAGTTAAAAACTTTAAAGCAATTGGAAAGCTTATGCTATTTTCATAGCATCTTCAAATTTCTCCCATTTTCTGATCATTGTACTTTATCCAAATTGTCAGAGCATACAGTCTTTTCATATTATATACTCTCCTCCTTACAACTATCTTAATTAATTGCTAGAACTAGTCCTTAGATCAGTATCTCTCCCATCATTTTGGGTGTCTGAAGTTTGTTCTTTTTTCTCAGAGAGTGACCTGAATATCATTCTGTTGTTTATACATTTGACTGCAGCCTTTATATGTGAAAGTCTATTTGATTCAGTTTCTTTCTTTGATTCTTTGAGTATGCTGACTCCACTGTTTCCTATGAGCCACTGCTGATGAAATTCTAATGACTACCTCATTTCCTTTCCTTTAAAGGGCATTTGGGGGGGGGGTCTGGAATTCCACTGAATTTTTTTCTTTACTTTTTAAAATTTAACAATAAGGTACTGTTTCAGGGGTATAGATCTTTGATTCATCAGTCTTACTCAATTCACAGCACTCACCATAGCACATACCTTCCTCAATGTCCATCACCCAGCCATCCCATCCCTCCTACACCCCCCTCCACTCCGGCAACCCTCAGTTTGTTTCCTGAGATTAAGAGTATCTTATGGTTTGTCCCCTTCTCTGGTTTTGTCTGGTTTCATTTCTTCATCTCTTTCCCTACGATCCTCTGCCTTGTTTCTCAAATTCCACATATCAGTGAGATCATACGATAACTGTCTTTCTCTGATTGAGTTATTTCGCTTAGCATAATACCCTCTACTTCCATCCATATCGTTGCAAATGGCAAGATTTCACTTTGTGATGGCTGCATAATATTCCAATGTGTGTGTGTGTGTGTGTGTGTATATATATATATATATATATTTTTTTTTTTTTTTTTCTTTATCCATTCATCTGTCGATGGACATCTAGGCTCTTTCCAGTTTGGCTATTGTGGACATTGCTGCTATGAACATTGGGGTGCACGTGCCCCTTTGGTTCACTACATTTATATCTTTGGGGTACATACCCAGTAGTGCAATTGCTGGTTCACAGGGTACTTCTATTTTCAACTTTTTAAGGAACTTCCATACTGTTTTCCACAGTGGCTGCACCAGCTTGCATTCTCACCAACAGTGTAGGAGGGTTCCCCTTTCCATGCATCCTTGCCAACATCTGTTGTTTCCTGACTTGTTAATTTTAGCCATTCTGACTGGTGTGAGGTGGTATCTCCTTGTGGTTTTTTTTTTTTTTTTTAAAGATTTTATTTATTTATGTGACAGAGAGACAGCCAGCGAGAGAGGGAACACAGCAGGGGAGTGGGAGAGGAAGACGCAGGCTCCTAGCGGAGGAGCCTGATGTGGGACTTGATCCCGGAAAGCCGGGATCACGCCCTGAGCCGAAGGCAGACGCTTAACGACTGCGCTACCCAGGCGCCCCTCCTTGTGGTTTTGATTTGTATTTCCCTGATGCCGAGTGATGTGGAGCACTTTTTCATGTGTCCGTTGGCCATTTGGATGTCTTCTTTGCAGAAATGTCTGTTCATGTCTTTTGCCCATTTCTTGACTGCATTATTTGTTCTTTGGGTGTTGAGTTTGATAAGCTCTTCACAGATTTTGGATACTAGCCCTTTATCTGATATGTCATTTGCAAATATCTTCTCCCATTCTGTAGGTTGTCTTCTGGTTTTGTTGACTGTTTGCTTTGCTGTGCAAAAGCTTTTTATCTTGATGAAGTCCCAATAGTTCACTTTTGCCCTTGCTTCCCTTGCCTTTGGCAATATGTCTAGGAAGAAGTTGCTGAGGCTGAGGTCGAAGAGGTTGCTGCCTGTGTTCTCCTCAAGGATTTTGATGGATTCCTGTCTCACATTTAGGTCCTTCATCCATTTTGAGTCTATTTTTGTGTGTGGTATAAGGAAATGGTCCAGTTTCATTCTTCTGCATGTGGTTGTCCAATTTTCCCATCACCATTTATTTGTTGAAGAGACATTTTTCCACTGGACATTCTTTCCTGCTTTGTCGAAAATCAGCTGACCATAGAGTTGAGGGGCCATTTCTGGACTCTCTATTCTGTTCCATTGATCTGTGTCTGTTTTTGTGCCAGTACCATACTGTCTTGATGATTACAGCTTTGTAATAGAGTTGAAGTCTGGAACTGAGATGCCACCAGCTTTGTTTTTCTTTTTCAACATTCCTCTGGCTATTTAGGGTCTTTTCTGGTTCCATAAAAATTTTAGGATTATTTGTTCCATTTCTGTGAAAAAAGTTAATGGTGTTTTGATAGGGATTGCATTAAATGTGTAGATTGCTCTAGGTAGCATACACATTTTCACAATATTTGTTCTTCCAATCCACGAGTATGGAACATTTTTCCATTTCTTTGTGTCTTCTACAATATGTCATGAGTATTCTATAGTTTTCTGAGTACACATTCTTTGCCTCTTTGGTTAGATTTATTCCTAGGTAGCTAGGAATAAATTCCTAGGTTTTGGGTGCAACTGTAAATGGGATCGACTCCTTAATTTCTCTTTCTTCTGCCTTGTTGTTGGTGTATAGAACTAGGGCTTCTAGTACCATGTTGAACAGCAGTGGTGATAGTGGACATCCCTGCCATGTTCCTGACCTTAGCTCTCAGTTTTTCCCCATTGAGAATGATATTTGCTGTGTGTTTTTCATAGATGGCTTTTATGATATTGAGGTATGTACCCTCTATCCCTACACTGTGAAGGGTTTTCATCAAAGGATGCTCTACTTTGTCAAATGCTTTTTCTGCATCTATTTAGAGTATCATATGGTTCTTGTTCTTTCTTTTATTAATGTAGTGTATCACACTGATTTGCAGATGCTGAACCAACCTTGCAGCCCAGGAGTAAATCCCACTTGGTCGTGGTGAATAATCCTTTTAATGTACTGATGGATCCTATTAGGTAGTATTTTGGTGAGAATTTTTGCATCCATGTTCATCAGGTATATTGGTCTGTAATTCTCCTCTTTGTCTGGTTTTGGGATCAAGGTAATGCTGGCCTCATAAAATGAGTTTGGAAGTTTTCCTTCCATTTCTATTTTTTGGAACAGTTTCAGAAGAATAGGTATTAATTCTTCTTTAAATGTTTGGTAGAATTCCTCTGGGAAGCCATCTGGCCCTGGGCTCTTGTTTGTTGGGAGAGTTTTGATTACTGCTTCAATTTCCTTGCTGGTTATGGGTCTGTTCAGGCTTTCTATTTCTTCCTGGTTCAGTTCTGGTAGTTTATATGTTTCAAGGAATGCATCCATTTCTTCCAGATTGTCTAATTTGTTGGTACATTGTTGCTCATAACATGTTCTTATAATTGTATTTGTTTTTATTTTTAGATTTTATTATTTATTTTGAAGTTAAAAATGAGTGACAGAAAGTAAAAACTGCCATACAACTTTTGGTTTGTTCTCAGTTTGTTTTCGATTTCAATGCTGTCCTGACAGATGGAACAGGACAGAGCAGTCCTGGGAGGGCGGGGATTCCAGGAGAAAGGAGCCGGGCAGAGAAGGAAGAGCAGAGAGGCTGAGGGGCTCCCTGGGGGTTGAAGGGCAGGGTGTGTGTATTTTTCTTTTAATCCCAATAATTTTATGAGAATATTTCTCAGTGCTGGTTATCACCTTAGGTAAATAGAATGTCTTTTTGATATGTAGCTTGATATTTTTTTTTAATTTTGGGAGAGTTCTTTTGTTTATACACCGTTAGTATTTGTTTTATATGCATTGTTTTGTTTTTTTCCTATGAAACGCCCACATGTTGAATATTCTGTCTACTTTGTCATTCTCAAATCCTTTTTTATTCTCTTCTTTTATTAATATATTTTCTAAAGATTGAAGCAATCACAAATTGTTTTTCCTGAGCCATTTGACAGTAACTTGCTATCTTGATGTCTCATCACCCTTGAATACTTCGGTATGTATTTCCTATAAATAACGATATTTTCTTATATAACAACAAAACCATCAAAATAAAAAAGTCATATCAATACATTAGTACTATCTAATGCTCACACTCCACTGAAGTTTCCCCAGTAATGCCCTATATAGCAAAAGGATCTAGTCTGAAATGACGAGTTGTCACATCTGATCATATATGCACTTAGTTGTCAGATCTTTTAGTTTCTTTCAGTCACAACAGTTCCTCAGTCTTCCCTTGACTTTGTAATCTTGATACTGTTGAAGATTACTTTAGGTTTGTCTGATGTTTCCACATGATTAGATTCTGGTTATGCAAATTTGTCAGGAATATCAAGGAGAAGATGTTATGTTCTCTCCATTGCACCCTAGCAGGTAGTTTACAATTCTGATTTGTCTCATTACTAATGTTATTAGCTTTCAGCACTTGATGAAGGCTGTATCTGCCAGGTTTCTCTACTGTAAAATTACTTTTTCCCTTTGCAAATAATAAGTTATTGAAATAATATACACTTCTCCATTCTCATCAAACGTCCAACTAATTCAAAAATTTTTATTAGTTAAGACTCATGATTTCCGAATTTACTCAGTGCAGTATAACCTCAAATTGTTGCTCAATTTAGGTCAAATTGTTCTCAATTTAGCCAGTGGGAACCCTTTCAAACTGGATATTCTGTCCTTTTGACATGTCTCCATCATCCCTTGAGCGTTTCCTTGCTTTCATGTATACACACACATATTATATATAAAAAACACATTTATAACTATATTTGTTTATATAAATTGAATACCTTATGTTTATACCAATTTCTCCAATTCTAATCTAATATTATAGGGTTTATATTTTGGTTTCTCCCTTTCCATATTTAGCACTTCTCTAAAAATGAAAATTATAGATAACATTACTTTTAGCATATATGTATTCATTGGATCAACCTCTCTGTATGTAAGGAGTCTTCTGACTCTACTACCACTCACTTCCTTGACTGAACTCTAACCAGTCCCATGTGTTACCTCCTCACTCTGCTCAAACTCTCCTCTTTGTTAAACTTAATTTTTGAAATAAAATTTTTCTTTATTTCTAATTATTTTCTAAGTTTTATCAACTCATTTATGTTGTTCTTTCATATACTCCATAATTATTCTTTAACTTATTTTGAAATATTAAGGTTATACTTTTCATTTATTTCATGGGCATGTTTTTCTGGCATACTTTCATTATGGAGATGTTATTCTGATCCTTATTTTCATTTTTCAAACAGATTTCCATTGGATTCAATACTGATCCTTTTCTGTTGTTCATTTTTATGAGGAATTAGTTTTCCTGAACTTTTCTTTTTAAAGATTTTGAGAGAGAGCAAGTGAGTGAGCACACACACAAGCAGCAGGGGCGGGGGGAGAGGGAGAAGCAGACTCCCCACTGAGCAGGGAGCCCAACATGGGACTCAATCCCAGGACCCTGAGATCATGACCTGAGCTGAAGGCAGACGCTTAACTGACTGAGCCACCCAGGTGCCCCAGTTTTCCTGAACTTTTAGATAAGACTATTTTGGGTTAGGATAGCTTTTCTATCTTCACAGCTCTGGAGCTCCCTCTTTTGTTGTTTCTGACAAATATTCAAAGATATGATCGCATACACCGTGAGATTTCCTGGTGGTGTACTTTCCCCCTACTCATCCGTACCTTCTATTTCCTTTGGCCCTATTATCCCTATCCTGCTCAATTTGGATTTTATTCTCAGTGTTCCTCTTGGTGGGGGGGTTTGAACTGAAATGGAGCTATCACTGGTTAAATGTGCCAGAGGGCCCAGACTGTTCCATCTCCCTCATACCTGACTGTAGATCCCAGCACTTAAAATGTAAATTGTGCAAAAACCCTTACAGTTGTAGGTGCTGTTCTCAAATTGGCCACTGCATTTTCTAGTGAGTACTGATGGCTTTTGGGCTTCTTGTACTGCTTCCCCTTGTACAGATGCTTGTATTACAGGGTCTCATAGCTGTTGATAACTTGTTTATACTTGCTTGTATTTTGGGGTTCATGGGATACCTTTTCATCTAGTTCTGTTAATGAGCTGTTAATAAATTTTGGTTTTGCTATCCAAGTTTTTAGTTCTGGGCAATTCAACTTTAAATCTACTATCTTATTTTTAATTTTCTATTTGTCCCACTGCTCTATCAATCCATTATTTTAATGGTTGTTTCAGAAAATTATTAGGAAGTGATGAGTTTTCAATATTTATTACTTTTGTTTTTAATATTTTAATTTTTTAAAAATCTTACTTGTACATTTATTTGTTCATTCATTCATTTTCAAGATTTTACTTTTTAAGTAATCTCTACAGCCAATGTGGGGCTTGAACTTACAACTCCGAGATCAAGAGTCATGGGCTCTCCTGACTGAGCCTGCCAGGTGCCCCATAATTTTATTTTTAATAATGACTGTGTTTAACAACTACTTCATAAAATTCCTTAAACTTCAACAATTTGGCTCTTGTAAGCCATTATACCACAGCTCTTATACAAAAGCAATGTCTGTGCTTCCTTACTGCCTTAACAGCTCTGTGATGCTTTTAATGAAATGTTCATTATATTTCATGTAGCATTATTAGTTTTCAGTGATTTTGCCAGTTGAATTAATGAAAGCCCTAGTGACGTAAAACATTCTATATTTCAGAAATTTAAAAACCTTCTGTACAAAGAACATGTATTTTTTTTACATTATTTTTTACAGTAAACAATACTCTCTCCTAAGAAGTAACTAAGTCACTACAAGAAGCAGTTAAAGTCTCAGATATTCAACATTTAAGATACTGGAGAGCAAAGTCAATTCCTGTTAATTTCTTAAATTTGTGCATTTACAGTGCTGACTCTATTCAGATTTTCATATTTATGGTCTTTACTTAATATTAACAATTCCTCCTAACCATCTGTCTGTTCAGAACATACTTCCAACACTTTCCTCAAATTTACTTTTCCTTTAAACCCCCATTTCATTTACATAGCTAAGATTCCTCTCTTTCCTGTCTGTTCCAATCAATTTATACTTTTAGCTCTATCAATTTCCACTGTATATCCATCCTGTATACATTTTCTCACGTTTTATTCTGGGGGGAGAGTTTAATTTCTTTTTTCAGTTAAGTCATTTATACCCCTCTCCTGGAAATCATATCACAACTCATTACAGGAAAGCTACACTGGGAGAAAACGGAAATGTTACTATACAGAAAGTTTTCTCCATTCAGCATTTCAGAAATTTTCACACTTGTCATGAAATATATTTAGGGAGTCTCTGAACTGCCGGCCATTAAGTTAAATGATATGTGTATGCTTGTAAGAGGAGATATAATGTTTAACAGCTGATTTTCTGCATTTTATTCCCCTTTTCAACTTCTAATCTTTGTTTTGACCCTGCTAGAAGTGAAAAGATGGAAGAAATTAGGGGAAGAGAGTGGGGATAAATTATATCTCCCCCAATTTCTTTAAACTTGCAATCCCAACTACGAAGAATAAAACTCATTTGTACTCTATAATGAAATATATTAGTTAAATGTAGAACTTAACATCTGAGAACAATAACTCTCAGAGAATAGTTAAGACTGGTTTAGAGGAGAAAAAGGGAAATGTTCTGAGTAAGAAGGCAGGCTGGTTAGGTAGCAGGAAAGGGTAGAAAGATACAGGAAGGAAAGTAAGAGACTAAAACAAAATTTAATTAGGAATCAGCTACAGAAAATCACTGAAGAGATGACAAATGCTTGTTTACAAAGAAATGCCACTGGTCCAATACAACGTCTCCATTTGGTTTGTACTTCTCCTTTCTTTGGTTGTTACCAGAATAGAGAACGGAAATAAAATGAGGAGACTGGGGTTAAAACTCTACCTCTGTAGCTAAGATTTAAATTAAAGCTTTGGAATTCAGACAAGTGGCTCTGATCAAACCTCTCACTTTTCTAGATTTCAGTTTAGTCACTTAAAAATTAGGAATAATAATATCAACTTCAAGGAATTTTTTTTTCTTGTGGAAAAAAAATCACAACTTTAAGACAACCAATGGGAAAGAGAAAGTAAGTTTCGTGTTAAGTTTAATTCTTTTTCTTTTATCTCTTTTTCTTTTATAGTATCACTGCAATATAATCAGTATTTTTCAACCAAAAATTTAAAGATTTTATTTATGTATTTGACAGAGAGGTAGACAGCCAGCGAGAGAGGGAACACAAGCAGGGGGAGTGGGAGAGGAAGAAGCAGGCTCCCAGCAGGGAGCCTGATGTGGGGCTTGATCCCTGGACCCTGGGATCACGCCCTGAGCTGAAGGCAGACGCTTAACGACTGAGCCACCCAGGCGCCCCTCAACCAAAAATTTAGATTTCAGGTCTGAAAGCTCATAAAGTGTACTTGAGGAACAATGAGATAAAATATCTGAGGTTAGGGCTTTCCAGGGTGTAGGGACCCACTTGGAACCCAGAGTTGTTAAAAGGATTTTTTTTTTTTTTAAGATTTTATTTAATTTTTTGACAGAGAGAGACAGCCAGCGAGAGAGGGAACACAAGCAGGGGGAGTGGGAGAGGAAGAAGCAGGCTCATAGCAGAGGAGCCTGATGTGGGGCTCCATCCCATAACACCGGGATCACGCCCTGAACCGAACGCAGACGCTTAACGACTGTGCCACCCAGGTGCCCCTAAAAGGATTATTTTAAACTGAAGACACTGGAGATTCAACAAATGCAGGAAAAAAGCCTTCCCAGAGTGTCCCTTATCTGACCAAAAATTAATGAGGCTATCATAAATACCCTCTCCTGGAGCATATTCTGACTTTGAGAAGGAAAGACTACTCTTAGTAGTCTTAGACAACATTATTACAAACTTTCTCCTAAAAACCCATTTGTTTTTCCTAAAGACATCTATTTGTTTTTCCCACAGAAGGTTTTTCTTTCAACTCTTGTTTCCTTACTAAGTTAGGTATATAAGGAATTAATGAGCCCGACTTCTTTTGCTGGCTCCTCATACGCATATAAAAATAAACCTTTTCTCATGTGAATCTGTCTTTTGTCAGTTTAAGCTGCAGTCCCCAGCAAGTGAAACTAAAAGGTTAGAGAGAAAGTTTTTCCTCCTCTACAAAGAGGCTAGAAGAAATCTTAACCACTTAATAGCTGTATTAACTGGCAAATTACTTAAACTTTTTGTGCCTTTGTTTACTCACCTGTAATGTAAAATGAGATAACAGTGCCTATCTTATAGGTTTTATGGGAATTAAAAGAGTTAATAAATGTAACATGGTTAGTACCATATCTGGCACACAATTTTTCTATTGTATTCTATTACCCAACCCATAGGAAGCTCTTGAACTACACAGATCAGGAACTATTTGACAAATTTTTAACTTCTGAATGGAGTAAAAAACTAGCATAGTAATTCCAGTGCCTGTGTTTGATTAGAGTTATAGATCCTTTTATCCTAAAGATAAAAATTTACTCCTACCAAAAGCTTACCTCTTTGCTCTTTGTCTGTTTGTATGAATACATGTATGTCAGATTATCAGTGAAGCAGAGAATCCCAAGGGGTTCATCATTAGTAAAGTGAAGATACTAACTGCAGAGAGATGACTGATTAGCAGAGTGTCAGGTGACTCCTTTTATACTTCTTAAAATGGCCAGTTCACTGAGAAAGAAAACCTGAGCCTTCAACTTATATCCTTGGCCCTCATAGCAGTTACACACTAATGATGTGGAATATATTTAAAAAAAAATGCTGTATAACAAAAATATATTTGTTAAAAATACATTATTAATATTAAAATGAAACATAAAACTACAGCATCATTGCCTTATAAACAACATACGTAGCAATACAGCAAGGAAGACAGGTGTTTTCAAAGTATCCAAAACTTGCTTTTAAATTTTAACTCTCCTATTTTTGGTCTTTTTTTTTTTTTTTTTCAACCTATGACATCATTTCTTCTCTCTGCCCATCTAAATCCTATCCATTCTTTAGGTTGCCAGTTAAGCCCCAATCCTACTCTAAGGTGTTTTTTTTCCCTCATGCCAGGCAACATGAAGTACTTTCTTTTGAATTCCTAAGGCAAAGGCTCTCTTCTGTGCTCTATTGGTACTTACCATGTTTTTATTAGGCAACAGTATCATAGCTATGGTAAAAGAATACAGTAAACATCAACATTGCCAGACTAAGCACTCATTTAAAATATTCCCAGTGAAAGGTATCTAGATTTTGAAGATAACAGATCGGGGACTGAATCCTGGCTATTACTAGCTTTGTTATCTGAGCCAACTCATCATCTGTATGTATTTCATAAGGCTCTAGAGCAAGGTTTAAATAAATAATAACCAAACAGGCACCTAAATGAACATCTAATTATAAACTGTGTTAAATGTTATAAAGAAAAAATACCACAGCGCTATCAGAAATGGAATCATGAGAAAGAGCCAGCCATATGAAGAACAAGGAAAAAGAACACTCTAAGAAAGTACAGAAATGATCAGAGAATTAGACTACTTTATGATGCAATAAAGGGTCTGAAAGAAGACCTGTATGGTTACAGCCTAAGGAGCAAAGGAAGGAGAAGAGGGCATGCAGTGATCACATGTGTTGTGCTGTGCTCAATCACATAGGGCCTTTCTTGCAGGTCCTATGAAAGGGTTTAGATTTTATGCAGAGTTTAATGAAAAATGTTTTAAATGGGAAATGACACAATGCAATCATTGTATTTAAAAAGATCACTTTGCTTGATGAACAGAGAATGGACTGGAGAAAACCAAGAAAAGAAATAAGGAGACTTGTCAGACGCTATTAGAATAGGTTAGGTAACAGATGAGGTGGCTTTGGTTAGGGAAGTATCTGTTGACACAGAGGTTGAGAAAGCGGAGGGAGGGCAAGGATGACTCTGAGGCTTCTGCCTTAAGAATCAATGCAGGTACCATGTACTGAAATAGTAAAATAATTGTTTTAGGAATGCTCAATTGCAAACACTACGGAGAAATACAGCTAGTGACATCACATAAGATACACAGTAAGTCTGATACTCAGGAGATGTTTGGAAAAAAAATACATCTAGTAAGAGCATCAACATAAGGGTCTAACCTGGAAACAGAAACACCTACTAAATAGTAGCTGCTTGAATAATCAAAGCAGAATGTAAATTCCTCTGGATAAAGAGAACAGTAATTTTGAATACAAGTAAAGAAAAAGTATCAATCAGAAAGGTTCTTACAGAAGTATGGAAATCTCAAAAAAGAACAAAAGAGAAGAAAAAGAGTACAAGCACAGAAAAAGACAATCTGAAAGGAAGATTCTTGGGCCCATTCAATACGGCCCATCCTAGGAAAACAGTAGCCTACCCTTACCAACCATCAGGGGCAAGTATATCTAGGGCATATAGATGGAAATTAGGCTTAGTTAAAAGCTGCTAAATATAAAAAATGATAAAGTTAACTATCCTTGTTCTGGTCTATGCTTACCAAGCATTAGAGCAGTTCTTCCATTAATCAATTTTTAACTCCTTATTAAACGTAACTCAATATTTTTACCTGTGTCTCAGAAGATTCCTTCTTGGCAAACATTAACTAGAATATGTCTGAATTTTGATGATTCTGAGTCAATTTCCTATCATTTTGTGTCCTTTCAATAGAAAGATTCACTTCTTTTCAATTCAGTAAAATTTTCTTCAATGTGTAATTTCAAACATTCTCCTCTTAAAAAAATTTTTTTTAGAAAGTCTAATTATGTATATATTGCATATACATACTTGCCAGTCTTCCATTGCTAATATTTTCTCTCGATCTTAAAATTCTCCTTGTTTCATTTTATTTTTCCTCTTGTATCCTCTAACCTCTATTGATTTTTCTGCAGTATCTCTTTGTCTTTGTGTTCAATTTAAGAAATTGCTTTTCTTTTTTCTTTCCTGGGTTCTGCTATCTCAAAATCAATCTCTTGGTTATGAAGCTGTTTTTTTCCATACAGTTCTTACACTTCTATTTAGTGGTCTTTCAAAGAAATGAATGCACTAGTTGTTGAAAATATTAAGATCAAATTTTCATCTGATCTATGCCAATGTTTTGTGTGTGTGTGTGTGTGTGTGTGTGTGTGTGTGTGTGTGTGTGAAGTACCTGTTGCTAAGCTTTGCAGTTTCCACTTCTTACTATTATCTTTGTATGAATGCTAGGACAGTTACTTTTTAACTACTTATTATTGAATGAGTTGGATTTTGCTGGACCAGCTATTTGGCTGAACCAGAAAGTTAAGGGGTGCAGGAGGGATGGAAGCACAGTATCTTCATGGCCTTTGAAACCAAAGGACTGTCACATTATCTGATGCTATCAAGACAGATTCCTTTACCCAAATACTACTACTCCACTTCTCTAAATCAAATCACATCAAGGATGGCTTCTGTTTCAGCGTGTTCACTCCAATTCCCATGATGCTTGCCAAAACCAAAAGGATGATGTTTTTATACCTCAAAAAGAAGCTCCTCACCTTTAGAATGAGTAATTTTCTGTCATATTCTAAGTTCTGCCACCACTGAGAATTCTCAACATTCCATGTTTTTACTCTTCCCTCTTTCTGTGTGGCTTCTGCCAGATCTCAAGCTGCATAAGCAAGCCATCTGTCATCTTAGCTTTGCTTAATGTGAGGTGGAGTTCTGTTGGCAGAAGTGCATGTATGTTTTATTTTCCCTGTTGCTTTTATGTATTTTCTGGGGGAGGTCAGATATTGACTTACCTTTAATCATACCTAAATAGTCTATATTCCTTATGCACGTAAATAAATGAGAACCCTTCTATAATACTAAAAAGCCAATCTTAGTAAATATTGATAAGTTGGCTTCCATATAGTATACTTATAGGGCAAGAATGTGTTGGCTAGAAGATAAAAGCATGCGTGGCCCCACTGGAGGTTTTGTTTCTCACTGAATTAACAAACTGGCATTCTGATTTCATATATTAGTCTCTATTTGGCTAATGTGAATTTATTTGGAATTTATCCATTATTCAAATGGATTTACATCTGTTCAGTTAATGGACCTAAAATAAAATGCTGAGGTTTACAACTGTACATATTATGAAATAGCATGGAAAGCCCTACATGCTGTTTTGATTACCTAAAAAAAATTTATTAGGTTCTGTTTCAAAAATAAATTCCAATCTAAGAAAAAAAATAATAAATTTAACAGTTGCTAAATTAGAAATTGTTTCACTGACTCCTTTAGTCACATCATTCTTTCCTTCTTCACCTTGTTTATGAACACGAGCCTGTATGCTGTGTATTCTTCTGGGTATTAAGCTTTTTAAATTCCACTGAGGCTTTATTGGAGAAGTGGTTATGTTGATGTACACCACTAGAGTTTTACGTATGTTTAAATATGGAATGACCTTGAATTTTCCATTATCACCTTCTTCCCCTAGGAACTTAGGTCATGTCCATGAAACGTCACTATCTAGAAATTACATACCAAACTTGTGTTTTTTTTCTCTTTATTTTAAACAGCAACAAAGGCTATATAATAAACGTTATCTTAAATCTTGATATTAACAAACAATCTAATTAAAAAGTCAGAAAAAATTGGGACGACCTAATTTTCTTTGGCAATGCTACTGTCATTGCATATGGTTTTTATGATCCTTTGGGATCACTGAGTTAGTAAAGGTATGTGTTTGGTTAGAGGATAGATTTAAAAAAAATAAACACTTAAAAATTAATCCAAATAACAGTGAAATACTCAAACGAATTCCTATATCCTACTGAACACACTTTGACCTGGGTTGTGAATTAGGTTCAGACTAAACAAATACTAGATTAATAAAAGAGATCAAAACATAAAAATGTTAAGCTTGGAAAGCTTAATACTGTTTAGTATTAAGAAGAAGAATTCTTAAAAAGTGAAACAATAAACACAGACAGTAGGAATTTTATTACCTTCAGGCCGATACTGTGCAACAATTGTGACAGCTTGGCCAGCATTTTTCAAAGCGGCTGCTGCTTGCTCATGGCTGGCAGTTCTGAGGTCAACACTGTTTACCTGTAAATCAAATTGAATCTTAAATTTGAAAGAAATTATTCACACTGATTAGAAACCACAATAGCCTGTTCTTTGAGTAGGCACAGAAAAAAAAAATTACATGCAATAACTTTATCACTAAAATATCTTCTTGTTCCAATTTACTAAAGTATATCATACAGTAAAACAAAATATTAATATCAATGAAAGCAATTTTATCCACTAAGAATACTTTGCTTAACATCGAGTGAGCAAAACCAAAACATTTTCTTCCAGGTTTTCCGGAAGTTGTCTACCGATCTCTTGGGAAACACACCTTAATGTGGTAACTTGAAATATGAACAAATGCCATCATTTTGTACAGCTTATTTCAGTAGCAAATCAAGCAATGGGAAGGACATTCATTTTGTATGTAGCATCCTTTCATCTTCTACCATACTTTCACTCCTATTCCTCGTTTCAGTTCCAATTCTCTTCCCCAAACTAAGCTTCCGTTCTTGTGGAGTAACAGGAAGGCAAGTATTTAAAAGTATTAAAACAGCTCAGATTTCAGAGACTGACATTTAACTAGAGTAAATGTTATCAAATGAACAAGGGGACGTGTTTTGAAGACAGGGCCCTCCCTTGGGTGAAGTAATTACTGAGGTGATAAATTCCACTTGAAAGTAAGCAACTTAATTCTTATTTCTGAAAGGCTGCCAATACCTAGTATATACTGCAAGCACACTACCTTAAGACACTACCTTTTCCACTATTAGCAAAACTTAAATGGACATTCATGGGAGCATTAGTATTTTAATGGTAATAGCTTTAAATACTTTAGTTGTTTTTTTCCCTTAAAAATCAGCAGTGAATAGACTACAGTAATGCTTGAAACCTTGATCAAATATTTTTGGAAAGGAAGAACTGTCAAGCAATTTTTATATGAAAGTGTGTTTTGTCGACATCAAATCTCAAACCTGTTAAAGATCATATACCAATTTTGGAAAAAAATGACTACGAGCCCAGAAATTCTTGGGATTATAAAATTTATATAAAAGAACATTTTAACCATGTAAAGACCTGTTATTTGATATTATCTATAAAGGATGTCATCATGCAGCTAAGTTAAATCAAACACACTTTTTTAAAAGAAGCTTTTATTTAAATTCCAGTTAGTTAACATACAGCGTAATGTTAGTTTCAGGTGTACAACTTAATGTCTCCAACACTTCCCTACAATATCCAGTGTTCATCACAACAAGTGCACTCCTTAATACCCATCACCTATTTACCCCCCCTCACCCCGTAACCATCAGTTTATTCTCTATAGTTAAGAGTGCTTTGTGGTTTGCCTCTTTTTCCCTCTGCTCATGTTTTGTTTCTAAAATTCCTCATAATATTAGTGAAATCATATGGTATTTGTTTTTCTCTGACTGATTTACTTTGCTTAGCATAATACTCTCTAGCTCCATCTTTGTAGTTGCAAATGGTAAGATTTCACTCTTTTTTTTTATGGCCGAGTAATATTCCAGTGCATGTGCGTGCGTGCGTGTGTGTGTGTGTGTGTGTGTGTGTGTGTGTAAATAAATAAATAAATATATTATACACCACATCTTTATCCATTCATCAGTTGATGGACATTTGGGTTGTTTCCATATTTGGCTATTGCAGATAATGCTGCTATAAATATTGGGGTACATGTATCCCTTTGAATTAGTATTTTTTGTATTCTTTGGGTAAATACCTATAGTTCTTGATGAAAATCAAGATACGAGAAACTTTAAAGAAATGTAACACAATGTAATGTGCTTTTATTAGAGATTATTTCTAGCTGAAGGCTTTAAAAAAAACTCAACCCCAATGTATAAAGTAGAATTATAGAAGCATAAAGTAGAATTATAAAGCATAAAGTAGAATTTCTAATTCCCTGAAAAACAAATTAGGGAAGAAATATAAAGGAAGATAAAATTTCATAGATAATTGCAGGAAAGATTATAGTTCTTTTTTAAGATCTTCCTTCTTAATTTCTCTGAGAGAGAGAGAGAGAGCGAGCAAGCAGGAGGAGGGGCAGAGGGAGGGGATAAAGCAGACTCTGAGTGCAGAGCCCAACACGGGGCTCAACCCCACGACACTGAGATCATGACCTGAGCCAAAATCAAGAGTCTGATGGTTAACCAACTGGAGCCACCCAAGTGTCCTGAAAAGATTATAATTTTTAACAAATTATTCCTGAGCACCAAATCTTTTTGCTACAGAAAAGATCTGAAAACATCTAGTATAGATTCAAAAAAGAATAATTTGTTAACAAGACTACAAATTATAAAAACTTTCTAAAATATCACCATTTTAACAGAAGATACATTATCAAGGATAATTTAAAAAGAAATCCTTGCACGGAGACACATATTTGTCTCAGCCTTAAGGTCACTTTTTTTTTACACTATCACTTAAAAAACTGATATATATATATATATATAAAATTATATAATTATATATATATATATAATTTACATAAAACCCACACTTTTAAAGTGTATAATTCAGTGGTTCTTAGTACTTTCAAAAGGATGTGTAATTATCACTATGGTCTAATCCCAAACATTTTCATCACTTCAAAAAGAATCCCACTACCCATTAGCAGCCATCCCCCCTCTCCCTTAGCTCTTGGCAACTACTAATCTACTTTCTGACTCCATGGATTTATCTATTCTGTACATTTTAAATAAATGGGATACTATGATATGTGGCCATTTGTGTCCAGCTTCTTTCACTTAGCATGCTTTCATGGTTCATCTTTGTTGCAGCATTTATCAGTGTCCCATTACTTACTATGGCTGAATAATTTTCTACTGTATAGATATTCCACATTTTATCTACACTGTTAATTTTATTCCTAATTATTTTACTCTTGTAAGTGAAACTGTTTTCTTTCTCTTTTTTTAAAGACTTATTTAATTTAAGGGGGAAAGGGAAAGAGGTGGGGAGGTGGGCGGGGGGAAAGTGTAAGGGGGGAAGGGCAGAGGGAGAGAATAAGAATCTTCAAAGCAGACTCCCTGCTGAGCAGGGAGCCCGAAGTGACACTTGATCCCAGGACCCTGAGATCATGACCTGAGCCGAAATCAAGAGTTGGATGCTCAATCGACTGAGCCACCCAGGCACCCCTTCTTAATTTCACTTTCAGGTAGTTCAATGTTGGTATATAGAAATAAAGCTTTTTCTTGTACAGTGATTTTTCTGTCCTGCAAACTTACTGAACTTGTTTATTAATTCCAATAGCTTTTTTGCTGGATTTTCTAAGATTGTCTGTATATAAGAGATCATGACATGTGCAAATGGAGGTAGTTTTCCTTCATTGTTTTAAAGCTGGAAGCCTTTTATTTTTTTTTTCCTTGCCTAACTGCCCTGTTTAGAAACTTCAGTAAAATGTTGAATATAAGTGACAAGAGTAGACACTCATGTCTTGTTTATGATCTCAGAGGGAACGATGTGGTGCTGTTGGTTTCGAGAAGTGCCTTTTCTGTGTCTATTGAGATGACTGTGTCATTTATGTCCTTTATTAATACAGTGCTTACTTTGGTTTTCTAATGCTGAACCAACTATTCATTTCTTGGATAAATTCCACTTGGTTATGGTGTATAGTCCTTTTCTTATGCTGGTATATAATATTTTTTTATCCTTCTGCCTCCAGTTTGCAATTTGTTGAGGATTTTTACATCTATAAGGGTGTAAGGAATGTTGGTTTGTTTTCTCTTTCTATTATGTCTTTGTCTGGTTTGATAAAAGAACAATATTGTCCCCCTAGAATGAGTTGGAAAGTGGTGTTCATGCCTATTCCTTTTTTGGGAAGTTTGTGAATGACTGGTTTTAATTCTTTAAATGTTTGGTAAACCGTACCTGTGAAACCGTCTGGTCCTGGGGTCTTACCTCTGTGAAATGTTTCTTCAATTCAGTCTCCCTAGTTGTTATAGGTCTATACAGAGTCAGTTTCAATAATTTATGTCTTTCTAGAAATTCATCAACAATGATATATACATTATGTACTATATTGCATGTAATCTATAGAGCATATACATTATAAAATGTACTTTGTCTTTAGTAACAATTTTTATTTTAGTTTTCTTTGTATGATATTAGTATAGTCACTCCAGGTGTTTCCTGATTACTGCCTGCATAGTATATCCTTTCCAACCTTTTAGTTTTAATCTTTGTTGAAAAGTAAACCACTGTCTTTGCATCTAAAATGTGTCCGTCATAGACAGCATATAGTTGGATTCTGTTTTTTTTAAAGATTTGAGAGAGAGGCATAGCACGTGCACGCATGTGCAAGGGGGTTAGGGGTAGTGGCAGAGGTAGAGAACCTCAAGCAGACTCCCCAGTGAGCGTGGAGCCTGACACAGGGTTCGATCTCACGATCCTGAGACTGTGACCTGAGCCAAAACCAAGAGTCAGACACTCAACTGACTGAGACCCCCAGGTGCCCCCCAGATTCTGTTTTTTTAAAATCTATCCTGTCAATATCTGTCTTTTAACTGGAGTGTTTAATTCATTTACATTAAATGTAGTTATTGAAAAAGATTTGTATCATCTATTTTGCTATTTATTTTCTTCATGTCTGATATCTTTTGTTCCTTTATTCCTCCATTTCTACCTTCTTTTGTTAAACATAATTTCTAGTATACCACTTTAACTGCCTTGCTTATTATATATATTTTCAGTTATTTATCTTAGTGGTTTCTCTGGATTATAACTAAATAATGTTCTACTTTGGATTAATACCATCTTAATTTCATTGGTATATAAAACTCTGCTCCTATATAACTCTGTGCCCTCTACTTGCCTTGTGATACTATTGTCACATAAATTATGTCTTTATAAAATATGTGCCCATAAGCACAGATTTAAATTATTCCTTTATTCAGTCGTCTTTTGAATCAGACAGGAGAAAAAAGAAGTTACAAACAAAAAATACACCTAGACTGTATTACATTTATCTATGTAGTTACCTTTAACAACACTCTTTATTTCTTCATATGGATTTAGGCTACTGTCTACTGTCCTTTTTATTTCAGTCTAAAGGATTCCCTTTAGTATTTCTTGTAGGACAGATCTACTAGAGATTAACTTCCTCAGCTCTTGTTTACTTGGGAACGTCTTGATTTGTTGTTTCTGAAGGGCAGTTTTGCTCCTGGATATAGAATCCTTGGTTAATAACTTTTTTCTTTCAGGACTTTGAGTATGTCATCCTACTGTCTTCTGGCTTCCATGGTTTTTGATGAGAAATCAGCTGTTAATCTTATTGAAGATCCCCTGTATGTAATGAATCATTTCTCTCTACTATCAAGATTCATTATTTGTCTTCTGACAGTTTGATTATGATATGTCCATGGTATTAGATCTCTTCAAGTTTATTCTACTTGGAGTTCATCACCAAGCTTCTCAGATGTATACAATGTTTTTCATCACATTTTGAAAGTTTTCGGTCATTATTTACTCAAATAATCTTTGCCGCTTCCTAGCTCTCCTGTCATTCTGTGACTTCATTATGTATATGCTGTAAACTTGATGATATTCCACAAGTCTTTGAGGCTCTTAATTTTTCTTCATTCTTTAATTTTTTTTCCTGTTCTTCATCTGGATAATCTCAAGAGATGCATCTTTAAGTCTGCTGATTTTTTCTTCCGCTAGCTCATAGCTGTTTTTGAGTTTGTCTAGAGCACTTCTGCTTTTCAGTTATTGTATTTTTCAACTCCAGAGTTTCTATTTGGTTCTTTTTTATAATACAAATCTCTTTATTGGTAGTCTCTACTTGCTGAGATACTGTTCCTTTATTTTTCTTTTCATTATTTAGCTCTTTGAACGTATTTAAAATATCTGATTTAATGTCTTGGTTTAGTAAATCCAATGTTCTGCTTCCTTAGGGACAGTTTCTATTGATTGCTTTTTTCCCCCTGTGTACAGGCCATATTTTCTTGTTTTTCCGCAGGTGTCATGATTTTTTTGTGGAAAACCAGACACTTAATATAATGTAGCAACTCTGGAAATCAGATATGTCCCCTGCCCTGGGTGTGTTATTGTTGCTGCTTATGATAGTTGTTTTGGTGGCTTTTCTGGTTTTGGTGAAATTTCTATGAAATCTGTATTTTTTTGTGTGTTTGCCAATGAAGTCTCTGCCTGGTTAGCTAAGTGGCCAGTTAATGACTGGAAAGAGATTTTGTTTAATGCCTGATTCTTTGCTGAAAGGCTCTGTATGCATGTTGGGTAATGCCTTCAAAACACAGCTAGGCAATTGATAACTCTGCCTTAATTGTCACTTTCTGTCCACCCAGAGCCTCATGGTCAGTCAGATGTGAGAGTTTAGGACCTTTTCAGGTCTTTCCTGAGCATGCACAGTGTCCAGAACATAAATTCCTAGATTCCAAGGAATATGTCAGAGTTTTTCAAAGGCCTTAATGGAGAGCTCATTCCCTAGTTTGTCCTTTTAAGCTTTTGATTAATCTCCTGTTTGCTCCAACTATTATCCAATGTCGCAGGCAGCCACAATGTGCCTATAATTGTTTTGAACAAATACCCCAGGGAAAAGGCTTTTGCACTGGTGGAGCTCTGATTCAGGTCAAAACAGAGAGCTATGCAAATGGGTTTTTAAAGAACCATCAGACAGATCAGATTATGACAATTCTCTGGGAAAGAGGATCTGAAAGTTTTACTTTCTTGCTCTCTACTGGTTGTGAGGTTACTGGTTTTCATTATAAATGTGGACTATTTCTCAAGGCTAATGAGATGCTGGAGAAAAGAGGATGGGACTTAAGCAAGTTAAAACTCCAAAAGCTCACTCTTACGAAGATTTGGCATTTTTTTTTTTTTCTGAATAAACTTCCTGAATTGCTGCAAGCCTTTGGTTAAATTCCAGAGTTCTGAAGAACTTCATTCTGACAATTCTGGCCACTTTTCTCACTTTCTTTATAGGGGAGAGAATTTTCACTGAAATCTTTTGGGTCACTTGTGATTCTAAGATTCTATGAGTCTAAATTTTTAGCAAATATAAATTGTCAATTGTATTCTACACCATACTTCTCATAACTGGAATAAGAGTAATACCTAATTTATACCAAATGGAAAACTACAGCGTTCTATATATGTAATGAATCTTGATTTCAAAAGCTTCTTTCTTCCACAAAATTAAATGTATCAAAAACAATATTTTATAAAACCTATGATTTATTTCCATGCTTTCCCAAATAACTTACTTATACTTTTCTCAGTGATGCGGGTTATCATTAAGAACGTCAATAAAAAGGATGGTCTTTAGAACAGTAGTTTACAAAGTTTGGTCCCTAGAGCAGCAACATCAGTATCTCATGAAAACTTGTTAGAAATACAGAATTTTAGATCCTAACCAAGTCATACTGAATTGAAAACTTGTCTAAGGAGGTACTTTGTTCCTAACTAACAGGCTTTTATTTTAGTTTTGAATATCTTTTTTCATGTTTTCCTCCTGCGGTCTTTCCTATTGCTCTCAGGGTGTTTCCCTAGAGAAGATGAGTAAGCATAAATATTTTAAGGCTATTAATGCATACACCCTAACATAAGGCTGTATGTAACTTACACTCACATTAGGGTGAGCAAGTAGCCTGAACTGCCTGGGATTTTCAGTTTTAAAATCAAGACTAAAGGCACTTCCAGACATGGGGCTTTCAGTGCTAGAACTGGGAAAGTTCTGGGTGAACAAGTTTGTGTTGGTCAGTCTAACATACCCTAGCAATATGTCAGTGACCCATATAAAGTTGTCCCACATGGACAATTTAAAATAACACCTATTTTTGCTTTGAATTTTTTGCACCTAACTCTAAGCCAACTGAAAATTTATTTTGACACAAAGTGTGAAGTGAGGCTCTAAGCTAATTTTATTCCCCTAAACAACTAGCTAATTTGTCTAACATTTATTTTTAACAAACTCATTCCACCAATTTGTCCTTATCATACTGTAACTTATTTAAAAAATTTAAATTACAGTATAAAATTAAAAGGAGTAAAATGTAAAAATTTGAAACAGTTCAGTTGAAAGAATTTTCAACAACTGTATACAACCATGAAACCACAATTCCAAACAAGATATATACCTTTTCCATCATCCAACTCAGAAATTTTCATTGTACCTCTTTATAATCAGACAACCACCAGCTACCACTCTCTGACTTCTCTCAATAGAAATTATTGTGTACTCATGATTACCATGTAACTGGAATCTTACTGTACATGTTTTTGTGGTGTTTTTACTCAATGTGATATTCTTTATCACATGTTAATATGATATGTTGTTGTGTTTCAGTAGTTTATCACTTTTTATTGGTGAGTAGCATTATACTGTATAAATGTACTCCAACTTACTTAGCTATTTTACTATTGATAGACACTTGAGTCATTTCCAGATCTAAATTATTATTAACAAGGCTGTTATGAACATTTCTGTTAACTGTTTCTGTAGACATGATTTCTTGGGTAAAATCTGGGTGATAAGGTTAGCTGTATGTTTAATTTCTCAAAAACTTCCCCCAAAATTCTTGTAGTGATTGTACAATACACCCAACAGTAATGAACGAGAGCTACCAGTACTCCACAACCTCACCAATGTTTGTCATCAATTTTTTTTCTTTAGCCATTCAACTGGGTGAGATACGGGATATATGCTGGACCCCACAGTTAAAAATCCACATATAACTTTTGACTCTCCAAAATCTTAACTAGCAATAGCCTACTCTTTACTAGAAGTCTTACCAACTGTATATGTATTATATACTTTATTCTTACAATAAACTGCAGAAAATGTTATTAATAAAATCATGGCAGGGGGCACCTGGCTCAGTTGGTTAAGTGAACTCTTGATTTCAGCTCAGGTTGAACCCCGCATCACATCAAGCTCTCTGCTCAATGGGAAGTCTGATTGTCTCCCTCTCCCTTTGCCCCTCCCCTCACTCGTGCACTTTATCTCTCTCTCTCAAATAATAAATAAATAAATCCTAAAAAGAAAAGCATAAGGAAAATACATTTAGCACACTGGACTGTATTTATCAAAAAAAAAAAATCTGCATATAAGTAGACGCATGCAGTTCAACCCTGTGTTGTTCAAGGATCACCTGTATCTCCTTTTATTTAGGCATAATTTACCTTCAATAAATTAATCTTTTTAGTTTACACTTAAGAGTTTTGACAACTGCATATGTTGTGTAGACACTGTCACAATCAAGATACAGAAAAGTTAAATCACTCCCACCTAAATTCCTACAAATCCCTTTATTTCCTGTGTTTTTTGCACTCTCTGATGTCTCATGTTAAGTACCTCTTCATGTGCTTATAAACCATTCATATATCTTGTCTTGTGAAATATCTGTTTAATTCTTCTGCTCATTTAAAAAACTGGGTTACTCAATCTTTTTATTGTTAATTTGTGGGAGATGTTTATGTATTCTGGATACAAGTCTTTTGTCAGATACAAGCAGTAAGAATATTTTTTCCTACTCTGTTGCTTGCCAATTTGGTTTTTTAATGCACCCTTTTTATGGTTAGTATTTTATGTATCTTGTCCAAGAGACCGTTCTCTACTGCAGGGTTGCAAAGATATCCTCCTATGTTTTCTTCTCGGAGGATTATGGTTTGGGCTTTACACTTAGATTTATAAGCCACGTAGAATTTTTATATCTGGACTAAGATGGGGTTGAAGTTCATGTTTTTTTCATATAGATATTTAGTTGTTTTGTATCATTTATTAAAAAAGATTTTCTTTTCCTGATTTCAGCTCAGGTCATGACCTGGGGGTTGTGAGATAGAGCCCCGCGGTGGGCTCTGTGCTTGGCTGGGAGTCTGCTTGACATTCTCTCTTCTCCGCCCTCAACCGCTCGTGCTTTCTCTCTCTCTAAAATAAATAAATGTTTACAAAGGACTTTCTTTTCACCACTGAACTGACTTAGCCCCCTAGTCCATTTAAGAAATTTAGTCTAATTCAAGTTCACTAAGATTTTCTCGTATATTTATTTTCTCCTAGAAATTTAGTTCTATCATCCAATTTCAATTAATTTTTATAAATGATGAATGATAAGAACACAAATTTCTTTTTTCTTTTGTACACTTATTTCATCAATTATGGAAGAAGGTGTTTAAATCTCCAATTTGATGGCGGATTTTTCCATTTCTTTCCTTAGTTCTGGCAATTTTTGCTTCATGTATTTTGAAAGAATTATTAGGCACATGCACACTGAACACTGTTAGGTCTTCATGATGAAATAATGTTTTTCATCATTATAAAAATTTATCAATAATACTATTTGCCTTGAAGTTTATTTTGCCTCACAGGAGTAGTCACACCATCTTTCATATGTTATTTATATAGTTTACTTTCTTCTACTCTTACTTAGAACATATGAGTCTTTATATTTAAAGTGAATTTCTGGTGAAGAGTATATATTTGGGTCTTGGTTTTTTTTTTGAACCAAGCTGATAATTTCTGCATCTTAATTAAGACTGTTAAATGCAATGCAGATACTAACAGAGTTGGATCTCAATCTCACATCTTCATATTGCTTTTTACTTACTCTTTTTCCCCCTCCTTTTCTGCCTTTGTTTGTAAGCTGCATGTATTTTTTTTATATTTCACTTTATTCCCTGTATTGAATTTTTAAAACTATAGCTCCTTGGAGTATTTTAGGGCTTCCTCCAGAAATGACATGTAAATAGAAGATATCACAGTCCACTTTCAAATAATTTTATATCACTTCACAAACTATAAGAAACACTAGTATAATTCCATTTTCCCTGTCAGTTTGTGCTCTAGTGCCCTTACATTTTACTTCGACATGTCGTAACACCCTAATATACAAGGCAATTATTTTTGTTTTAAATAGCTATTAGTCTTATAAAATATGTACAATTATTTTTTTTTAATTTAAAAATGTATCTTTTATATTTATCCAGATACTCTTTCTGTTATTCTTAATCTCCTTCTGCAGATCTGGTATAATTTCTCCTTAACCAGAACAATTTCTTCTAGTATTTCTTGTAGGTTTGCAAGGGACAAGTTCTCTAAGCTATTATAAGTAGGTCTCATTTGCTGAGCTTCATAGACTTTGGGTTGGTATTTTTCATCAGTTTTAGAAAATTGTCATTATGTCTTCAAAGATTCTGTCTCCTCCTTATTAGACTGATACTGTTCCATAGGATCTTGGATGCTCTGGTCTGCTTTTTCTTCCCAAATTCTACACACCGCCCCTTATATTTCAGCTTGGAAACTTTGTCTGTCCTATGCTCAAGTTCATGGATTCTTCACTTTGTTGAGTCCAGTGTGCTATTAAGTCTTTTAAATAAAATTTTCATTTGTGACAGGTTTTTTTTTTTTATTTCTAGCCATTCCATGTGATCTTTTTTTTGTAGTATTGATACCTCTGCCTAAATTCTCCAATCTTTTTATCCATATTTTCTACCTTTTCTCCTATATTCTTTAGCATTTATCATCATCATCATGAATTTATCAGACTTATTTTCAAGTCCCTGTTTGATAAATTCACCATCTAAGCCTTCTCTTGATTTAATTCTATTGACTGCTTTCTGCCTTGACAACTAGTTTTCTTTTCTTTCTTTTTTGCATATTTTGTAATTTTTAATTCTAAAGTAGACAATTTCAGGTTAAACAACAATAGAGGCTGAAACAAATACTATTTAATTCCAGAACAGGGTACAACTTTTGTGTTGGGCCATGACAGTGAGGGAACTACAACTGCATTTTACTGTAGTTTTAAATTAAGTTTAGTTTCATGTTTTGAGAGCAGGATTACGACTTTTTCCCCTGAGGGACGTAAGATGGGAGTACTAGCACTAGATCCTGGAGATTACGAGGATCACTTAATGTTTTATAGCTGAACTACTGATTTTTCAAACTGTCTGCTTTATAAACCTGCTGCCAGCTTTCTGAGTTGTTGGTAAGTTCTCTTTGTTCTCAAGACCTGTCCCAGGCTTGCTGTGTCCTGGAGATATCACTCTGTCCACATAGTCTCAAAGGGCTTTTTCTGAACTCTCTTTCCTCCCCCCACTCTCATCTCTTAACAGCTCAAGTACAGAGTTCCAAGGGCTGGTTTTCACAGATCTGCCCAAGGTCCCTATTTTTATTGAGCAGGTGCCTTGTATGAGTCAGGAATGATTTTTTCTCAATTCTCTTCTGTTGGTTCCCAACCTTTGGTTTATTGCATCTGAGCACTCAGTGAAGACCAATAGGAAAGAGCTGACAGGTGTAAGACTTGCTCTGTGGCTTCCTAGCATTTTTATTAGTTTTCTAGTCCAGTGATGCCATTACATGTTAGATAAAGTTTTGGCTGGTTTTCTTCATCCCCATCTATTCTTTCTCTTTCTCCCATCACTCTATCAAGTACTACTGAAAACAAACTCACAATGCAAAATTTAGAATAAAACAATTTATCACAGGTCACATGTATTAGTTACCTATAAGCTTCAAAAAATAGAACTATTATTTATGGCACTTAAGATAAATAGGTTTGGGGTGCCTGGGTGGCTCAGTCGCTAAGCATCTGCCTTCAGCTCAGCTCATGATCCTAGGGTCCTGGGATTGAGCCCCTGGGATCGAGCTCCTGCTCAGCGGGAAGCCTGCTTCTCCCTCTCCCACTCCCCCTGCTTGTGTTCCCTCTCTCGCTGTGTCTCTCTCTGTCAAATAAAGTCTTTAAAAAAAAAAAAAAGATAAATAGGATTAAAGGAAAAATCTAAAAGAATATTAGAAACTATAAATAACAAAGAATCCACAAAACCACCAAGACAGACTGAAAAAAGAACCACAAAGAATTTCTAGAAAGCAAAGGGTACTCTGAAATTAAAAAATTAGCTTTGGCTTAAAGAGCAGATGAAGAAAATTTATGAACTAGAAAAGAGATCTAACTGAAATTAAGTACAAGGAGAGAGAGCTGATAAATATGAAATTGGGGTTAAAAGATTGCAGAACAGAAAGATAATATCCTTTCATAGGAATTAAAGAAGGACAGAATCCACACAATGTGGGAAAGGCAAAATTTGAAAAAATAATGGCTAATATTCCAGAATTGATTAAGGAACTGATCCTCTGATCCAGGAACACAATGAATCCCAAACAGAATAAATAAAATGCTAGACATAAACACATTTTAGTTAAACTGTAGTACACCAAAGAGTAAGAGACTTTAAAAAGCAGCCAGTGAAAAAAAGGAAAAACAAACCAAATCACTTGCAAACAATACACAGTGCAGATCTTTTTTGTAAATAGCAACAAAAGAAGCCAGATAGCTTAAAACAGTATCTTCAAAGTACTGACAGACAACAGCTGTCAACCTAGCACTTTAGACTGAATTATATTTACAAGTGAGGGTGAAATAAAGATAATTTAATGAGGCAAATATGAAGCAAAAAAGAGCCATATTAATATCAGGCAATATAGCTTCTAGGGTAAAAATTATTATTATAAAGAGGATTATTACATAATGATAAAAAAATTCAACTCACCAGGAAGGAGTAATGATTCTAAACTTAGATGCATCCAATAACGTAGTTTCAAAGACATAAAAATTCAAAATCGCTGCAAGGACAAACTGCTAAACCCACTATCACATTCAGATAGCTTAAAAAATTTCTTTTAATAATAGATCAAACAGACAATAGATTAAAATCTGTACTACATAAATAACAAGGTTAGTTAACATACAGATAACCTTGCAGTCAACAAATAGAAAATATATACTTTCTTCAAGCACATTTATAAAGACAGATCCCTTTACAGGTAAGTCAAATATCAAAAGAAAACACGTTCTCTGACAACACTGAAATCCTACAATTAAGTTGCAAAATGGTAAGAAAATAACCAAAATATCTCCCATAACTTTAGGATGTAAAAAAAACAAAACAAAACATTTAATAACAGGTCATAGTTATAATAATAAAAACATTATTTTGATTAACATATCCTACCGATATAATACGATCTCCTTTTCTGAGCTCTCCACTAAGATCAGCAGGTCCTCCAGCCAAAATAAAGGAGATAAATATTCCTTCTCCATCTTCACCTCCTACAATGTTGAAACCAAGGCCTGTTGAGCCACGATGAAGAACAACTTTTCTAGGTTCCCTAAAAAATTAGAAAAGTATTGAACACCTTAGAAATTTTATACACAACTTGACATTTTATCAGTGAAAATTCTCTATTGATAAGTCTTATATTATTAAACTATAAAGAAAGCTAGATGAAAGTTAAAAAGGTTTTGAAGACAAACAGTAGAGATTCTAAGCCTACAAATTAGGCTTAGACATTAAAAGGAAAAATTCTAATTTTAAATAAAAGCAAAAAACTCATGTTAAAAACCAAAGATTTTTGTTCAAAACACACATGAAACTAAAACAAAAAGGAGAAAAAAATGTGGTAATTAAAAAAAGTAATGACATAAAGAACCTACTCAAGATATTTTAGGGATCCTTCCATATAATGTGGAATAATCTTAACTATTTGATAAAAATCTAAACTGGCATTTTCTAGTCATAGAGAGGTTTTCATCATTAATCAGCTTTGCCAGTTCACTTACACGGTTAATAAAATTATATTTTCTTGTCAAAAATAGTAAAACCAAATAATAAATTGTTTGGGAAATATTAAACACATATACACATATATAAAAGAAAAAATGGAATAATAAATCCAAATTCAGGAAGACAGTTCACTTGGTGAGGCAGTGTAGGAGAGGCATGGTAAGATCAGGGCACAATAGGTTTCACTATATTGATGTTTTATTTCACTGTTAGATGATAGACTAATAGTTTAAGGTTTCTACTACTTTAAAACATATATGGAGGAGGTGGGAGGGAGGATGGGTTAAATGGGTGATGGGTATTAAGGACTTGTGATGAGCACTGGGTGTTGTTTGTAAGTGATGAATCACTATATTCTACACCTGGAACTAATATTATACTGTATGTTAACTAACTGGAATTAAAATAAAAACTTAAAAAGAAAAAAATATATATGTATGAAGCAAAAAGCCACACATATATACATTAGTTTTATATAAATAATAATTCAAAATACTCTGCTAAAATCCAACAGTATCTCAGAGGAAAATAAATTCTGATTCTTCAAATGACATAAGCACACGAAAAGATGTTCAACATCATTAATCATTGGAGAAATGCATAAAATCACAAGATACATCCCACCTACTACAATGGCTATAAAAAAAAAAAACAGAACAGAAAAAACAAGTGTTCGTGAGGATGTGGAGAAACTGGAAGCCTCATATATTGATGGTGGGAATGTAAAATGGCATGGTTGCTATAAAAAACAAATGGTTCCTCATAAATGTAAACATACATTGACTGTGCGACTCGGCAATTCCACTCCTCAGTATATATCCAAAGGAAGTGAAAACAAGGATGCAAGCAGATACGTGCAAGCCAATGTTGTTGTTTTTTTAAATATTTTATTTATTCATTTGAGATACAGAGAGAGAGAGAGAGCATGAGTGGGGGGAGAGGCAGAAGGCAAGGGAGAAGCAGGCTCCCCGCTGAGCCAGGAGCCCGATGTGGGGCTTGATCCCAGGACCCAGGGATCATGACCTGAGCTGAAGGCAGACGCTTAACTGACTGAGCCAACCAGGCGCTCCAAGCCAATGTTTATCAGAGCATTATCCTCAATACCCAAAAGGTGGAAACAACCCAAGTGTCCATCAACAGATGAATGGATAAATAAAATGTGGTATATACACATAATGGAATATTATTCAGCCAAAAGGAATGAAGTTTTTTTGTTTTTGTTTTTAAGATTTTATTTATTTGACAGAGAGAGAGAGCACACACAAGCGTGGGAGCGGCAGGCAGAGGGAGAGGGAGAGTAGGCTCCCTGCTAAGCAGGGAGCTTGATGTAGGGCTCAATCCCAGGACCCTGGGATCATGACCTGGGCCAAAGGCAGACGCTTAACTGACTGAGCCACCCAGGCACCCCAGGGATGAAGTTTTGATATATGCTACAACATGGATGAATCTTGAACACGTTATGCTAAATGAAAGAAGTCAGACACAAAAGAATTTTAAGATTACACTTATACGAACAATCTAGAACAGGAAAATGCATAGGACACAGAGTACACTAAACTAGAGGTCACCAGGGACTGGGAGGAGAGAGATGGGAATTATCGCTTAATGGCTACAGTTTGTTTGAGGGGGCAAAAAGGTTCTGGAAATAGGTAGTGGTGATGATTGCCTAACACTGTGAATGCAATTAATGTCACTGAATCGCACATTTAAAAAAATTAATAATGTAATATGCCAAAAATCACTGAGTTTACATTTTAAATGGGAGAAGTGTATGATATGTGGATCACATGTCAAAGCTGTTAAAAATAAACTTTAGAATCATCATCCTGTACGTTGGGATTTCTTTTCTTTTCCTTTTTTATTTATTTTATTTTTTTTATTTTTTAAAGATTTTACTTATTTATTTGAGAGACAGAGTGAGTGAGCGGGAGAGCACATGAGCAGGGGCAGAGGGAGAGGGAGAAGCAGGCTCCCCTGTTGAGCAGGCAGCCCGACCCAAGGCTGGATCCCAGGACTACCCTGAGATCATGACCTGAGCTGAAGGCAGATGCTTAACCAACTGAGCCACCCAGGCGCCCTCTTTCCCATTTTTAAAATTGGTCATGTGAGATAACCTCTGAAAGATTGCTTAGGGTCAAACTGTGGAGAAATTCTAATGTGAGGGTAAAGATTTTTGTACTTTATATCTGGACAAAGTCGTGTAATTATCAAAAGGGAGTGATAAAACACGTTTTAGGAAGGCATATGCAGTAATCAACTACCTGATTTTCACAGAAGGGTAAAGAAAACAGGTAGACTTGTGTATTACTAAAAAAGTCCAATACAATATTCTAGAGAAAAGATATATAATGAAAAAAGATGTGGAACAGCAATCAAGACACCAATATAACCTATTTTTTAGTTTGAAAAATATGCAGAAATTAAAGACCAAATAAGCCATTAACTATTTTTCTTCTTTACTTCTATAAATTGGCACTATTAGAAAACAACAACAAAGCCATGACAGATCAGTATAGGAGCATAGCCTAAAGACTAACAGCCTTGAAAATTCATATCACAAAGAGATAACCACAAACACTGTTTTTTCTATTTTCACTCCAAACACAATGCCTGAGCACATATTTATAAATTAAATTTTCAATATTGCTAACTCTTGACAAAAAGGGCATAGATGAATATTCTTTCCTTTCTCACCTTAAAGAGATCACTGCCTAGAGTCAGGAGTCTGACAAGAATTATTACAGTGATGAAAGCTCAAAAATAATAATGCCAACAATAATGCAATTAATAAAAACATAAAATAGACGTTAATCAGCAAACATTTAACGTCAAATGTTATGAAATACTTGTACAAATTATAAAGCAATCTGTATAAACATAACGTCTTATTACTATATTAAATAATGTGAAAGAGATCTAAAATACTTTTCACTTATTTTTTTCGCACTTACTTAAAGAGTTCTTTGGGAATAAAAAGACAGTTAATTTACAAACTTTATTTAAAACAGTAAAGTCAGATCAAGGTAAATTTTAGAAGTGAGGATATCAAGGACACATATTAAGTAAAGAAAATATCGCTTGTTGAATTCTAAACATGAATCAAATGATCGTTATACAAATTTTATGATATATATTAAAGAGGAAAATGTGAAAAGTGAGTTTTAAAATATACATATGTATATTCTTAACTCAGTTTTACCTATGTTAATTTCTAAGCACAATTAACCATTCCTGAGATAAAAGTAATGTTTTTAAAAAGGGAAGTGATTTATTTGGAATATAAAATATTTTTATATTTCAGCCTCTTCAATGAACCCTCCAATGAAAAAATTAAGATTTAAGTTCATTATCTGTCAGTAAAATCTTTTATTGCTGAAAATTGTGGCTATGTTACTTGGCTGATTATAACTCCTAACAGTCGGCTTTATTTAAGAAGGACAAATGTTCAGTTCCTTACCTCGTAATTTCATCATCTCCAAGCATTGCTTTTGAAACAGGTGAGTATCTGGCTGGTGATGCTGGTGTATGGCCCAAGTAGGAAGATGGGCTAACATGGTTATCAATAGGTTGAGAAGAAGCTTCAAAAGAAAGAAAGTAAAAAACACTTTAAGTGAAATGAGCCATTCAGTACTGCATATGTGAATTATCAATTTCAAGGTTAGTTAATGTATAACTCATACCCACTTATTTATGTAAGTTGGTAGAAAAGACTTACCAGGTAAAAAATTAGACAAGCTCAAGTTTCCAGGTTAAAACTAGTATAGATATTCAGATCAGTAAAGCAAACTTATACCATTTGGTTTCTCTTGAGAAAACAGAACTAAAAAGGAGTTTTACATTAACTGATTTGCACAGTATAGGAAAGGTCATTTAAAAGACTGTCCTAGAAAAGACTATAATACAAAATCTAAAGTACAGTAACTTAATTTTTCTGAGAAGTCATTTTGCAGGTTAAGTTTAAAAAAATTTCTATTACTTAAAATTTAATGATGAATAATGAAAACCAAAAGCTTAAAAATATGCTCAAAAAGATTATGCTCAACAAAATTTTACAATAAATTAAGGGACTTCTGGCTTCCAGTTTGGCATATAAGAAGCTTGGAAGTCATCGCTCTTTGCTTTAACAACAACTAAAACACTAAACAAACTAAAAAATCAACAACTCTTCTTAAATCCTTAAGCTAAGGGTGACGACAGGGCAAACTACTGCCCCCCAAGTTGGAGAAAATGGTAGACAAATACAGAGAATTGTAACTTGCCAGAGCAGAAACCTCTGTGGAAGCTAGTACTGGGGTAGAGGAACCTGAACTGTAACTGGCAAATTGCTGGAGGTTCAGTATGGGCCAGTAAAAACACTCCTGGGGGACCCTGTTATTGGGGGAGCCCAAACATTTGTGAGTTTTACTCCCTGGATCTCTACCAGGCTCTCATAGTGAATAGTGGAGAAAAATCTCCTTGTGTTACTGATAGGAGGAAGGGAAAACAAACCATTTTGAAATACACAAGAACATTCTGTTTTTAATAAGAGTCTGCCCTCAGGAGAAACTATCAAAGCCTAACCTGCTTGGGTTTTATCAGAGACCAGTGACCGGTAAGGGAAATAATCAACTCCAGTCCACTCTAGTCATCCTATCCCATCTAAGGGAGGAAGCGAGAAAACTGAGAAGCACTGTGTAGCTTACATTCTAAAGGTGCAAACTCACTAAAAGACTTGAGACCTGATCACAGGACCAGGAACACTTTCCCTCCCCAACACCTTATTGTCACATTACTAATGGCCTATTTACAGCAGTTCCTTTTACCCAGTACATCATGCCTGGTTATCAGGAAAAAATTATAAGACATAATAAAAAGCAAAAACACAGTTGGAAGAGACAGAGCAAGCATCAGAACAGACTCAGATAATAGCAGCGATGTTGGAATATCAGGCCAGGAATTTAGAACAACAATGATTAGGGGTGCCTGGGTGGCACATTCAGTTAAGTGTCCAACTCTTGGTTTTGGCTCAGGTCGTGATCTCAGCATCAGGAGATCGAGCCCCACATCGGGCTGGTGCTCAGTGTGGAGTCTGCTTAAGACTTTCTCTCCCTGGGGCGCCTGGGTGGCACAGCAGTTGAGCATCTGCCTTCGGCTCAGGGCGTGATCCCGTGGTTACGGGATCGAGCCCCACATCAGGCTCCTCTGCTATGAGCCTGCTTCTTCCTCTCCTACTCCCCCCTGCTTGTGTTTCCTCTCTCGCTGGCTGTCTCTATCTCTGTCAAATAAATAAATAAAATCTTTAAAAAAAAAAAAAAAAAAGACTCTCTCTCCCTCTCCCTCTGCCCCTCCCCCCTGCTGTCTCTTTCTAAGATAAATAAATCTTTAAAAAACCACAATGATTAATATGCTAATGGCTCTAGTGGATAAAGTAGACAGTCTGCAAAAACAGATGAGCAATGTAAGCAGAGAGATGGGAATTCTAAGAGAAACAGAATGAAATACTAGACATCAAAAACACTGTTAACAGAAATGAAGAATGCGTTTGATGGGCTTATTAGTAGCCTGGCAATAGCTGAGAAAAGAATCTCTGAACTTGAGGATATCTCAACAGCAACCACTAACACTGAAAAGCAAAGAAAAAAAAAGAATGAAACAAAAGAAACCCAAAACAAAATATCCAAGAATGGTGAGACAGCTACAAAAGGTGTAACATACATGAAATGGGAATACCAAATCTAGAAGGAGAGAAAGAATGGAAGAAATACTTGAAACAATAATGACTAAGAAATCCCCTAAATTAACATCACACATCAAACCATAGATCTAGGAAGCTCATGAAACACCAATTAGGTTAAATGCCAAGAAAATTATGTGTAGAAATACCCTTTTCAAACTAGAGGGAAAAAAGGGTGGGGGGGAAGGAGAGGAATCTTAAAAGAAGTCACAGGGAAAAAACCCACTATACTGATAGAGGTACAAGGATAAGACTTACATCTTACTTCTCCTCAGAAACTAATAGTAGCAACAGTGTATTCAACTATATTTGCTTATGTATATATATGTGTATATGCATAAGTGAAATGAATGTCAGCAATGGCACAAGGGATGGGAGAGAGGAATTAGGATTATTTTAAGGTACTTACGCTACCTGTGAAATTGTATAGTGTTAGTGGACTTGAATTAGTTGATACGTATATTACAAACTCTAGGGCAAACACTGAAAAAAAGTAAAATGAGATTATAACTGTTAAGGAAAGAGAGAAAATGGAATAAAATGTTTGACTAAAACTGTAAAAGACAGAAAAAGAGTGGATGACAAATACCGAAACAAGAGCAACAAATAGAAAACAGTAACAAATGTAAAAGATATTAATCCAACTACATCAATTATAACTATGAACATCGATGGTCTAAATGTACCACTTAGAAGACTGAGATTATCAGAGTGAATCAAAAACAAGACCCAATTATATACTGTCTATAAGAAAGTCACTTTATAAAGGCACATACAGATGAAAAGTAAAGGGATGGAGAGAAAGATATTACAATTCCAACATTAATTAAAAGGAAGTGGGAGTAATTACATTAACTCCAGACAGAGAAGACTCAAAATAATTTATGAGTGATAAAGAAAGGCATTACATAATGACAAAAGGGTCAATTCTCCAAGAGGACATAATAATCCTTAACATGCACGCATCTCACAATAGTGTCAAGCTATGTGAGGCCAATGAGAAACAGATAGATCCACACTCTTTTATTATAAATGGACAGATACAGGAGGCAGAAAATCAATAAGGACATAGTTGAACTCAACAATATCATTAATCAACAGGATATAATGTATACCTACAGACTACTCCATCCAACAACAGAATATACATTCTTCTTAAGCTCACATGGAACATTCACCAAGACAGACCACATCCTGGGCCATAAAATACATCTTAACAAATTAAAAAAAATAAATGATACAATGTCTGCTCTCAGATCACAATGGAATAAAAAGAAATCAGTAACAAAATGATAGCCGAAGAATCTCAAAATATGTAGGGATTAAATAATATATGGATCAAAAAAATTCCAGAGAAATCAAAAAATATTTTGAAGTAAGTGAAAATGAAAACACGATGTACCAAAGTTGTGGGATACAGTGAAAGCAGTGCTAAGAGGGAAATTTATAGTGAATGCATTCAATACTATAAATCTAAAATGAATCATCTTAGCTTCTACCTTATGAAACTAAAAAAGAAGAGCAAATTAAAATAAGAAGAAAACAGAGCAGAAATCAATGAAATTAAAAAACAGGAAATCAACAGAGAAAATCAGTAAGACCAAAAGCTGCTTCTTTGAAAAGATCAATGAAATTGGTAAGCCTCTAGCCAAGCTAACTAAGAAAAAAAAGAGAAGACAAATTATTAATATCAGAAATGAAAGAGGGGCCATCATGACAGAGCCCATGGACATTAAAAGGATAATAAAGAAATACTAGTAACAGCTCTATGCCTACAAATTTGATAACCTAGATGAAATGGACCAATTCCTTGAAAGACACAATCTCCCAAAACCCAAACACACAAAATAGACAATCGAAACAGCCTATATATATTAAAGAAACTGAATCAATAATTGATAGCCTTCCAAAACAGAATCCACCAGGCCCAGCTAGGTTCACTGATGAGTTCTACCAAACAAATATTTAAGGAAGAAATTATACCAAGTCCCTATAATCTTTTCCAGCAGACAGAAGCCAAGGAAATGCTTCCTAACTCATTCTATGAAGTCAGCATTACCCCAAACAGAACCAAAGAAATAACAAGAAAAAAAACCTATAGAACAATATCTTTCATGAACATAGATGGGAAAATCAACAGACTATAGGCAAATCAAATCTAGCAATGTATAAAAAGGACTGTAAACCACAAGCATATGGGATTTATCCCAGGTACGCAAAGCTGGTTCAACATTTGAAAATCAATTAATATGATTTATCACATCAACAGGCTAAAGAAGAAAGGTCGCATGATCATATCAATGGATGCAGAAAAAGCACTTGATAAAACCCAGTATCAATTTATGATATAAACTCTCAGTAAACTAGGAACAGAAGGGAGTATCATCAACTTGTTAAAAAGAGTATCTACAAACTTAATAGAAACTTGAAGCTTTACCACTAAGAACAGGAACAAGTGAAGAATGTCCTGGCTAATGTGGTAAGACAAGAAAAGGAAATAAAGGTATATACATTGAGAAAGAAATAATAGAACTCTTTGAAGATGTTATGATCATTTATGTAGAAAATCTGAAAGAACGGACAAAAAAAACCTCCTGGAATTAATTAGCATTCATAGCAAGTTTGCAGGATACACGGTTAATATATAAAAGTCAATTGCCAAAAAGAGTCTACTGCTTTCCCATATAACAGCAATGAACAAGTGGAATTTGAAATTAAAAAGACAATACCATTTATATCAGCACCCCCGAAAATTATATACTTAAGTATAAACTTAATAAAATGTATAGAAGATCTATGTGAAAAAAACAACAGAATTCTGATGAAAGATATCAAAGAAGAGCTAAATAAATAAATAGATATTCCATGTTCATGGTAGGAAGACTCAATATTATCAAGATAATTAGTTCTTTTCAACTTGATCTACAGATTCAATACAATCCCAACCAAAATACCAATAAGTTATTTTGTAGATATTGTCTAAGTAATCCTAAAGTTTATACGGAGAGGCAAAAGACCCACAAAAGACAGCACAATATTGAAGAATAAAGTTAGAGACTAAGACTCCCTGAGTTCATGATTTCCTATAAAGCTAGAGTAATCAAGACAGTGTGGTATTGGAAAAAGAACATAAAAATAGATAAAAGGAACAGAATAGAGAGTCCAAAAGCATACCTATATAAATATAGTCAACTGATTTTTGACAGAGGAACAAAGACAATATAATGGAGCAAAGACAGTCTTTTCAACAAATGGTGTTGAAACAACTGGACATCCACATGCAAAAGAAAAAAAAATGAATCTAGACATAAACCTTACAAAATTAACTCAAAATGGATCACAGACCTGGATGTGAAACACAAAACTATAAGACTCATAGAAGATAATATAGGAGAAAATCTAGATAACTCTGGATGTGGCAATGACCTCTTAGATACAACACCAAAGGCAGAATCCATGAAAAAAAGAATTTAAAAAAGCTAGATTTCATTACAATGTTTCTGCTCTGAAAAAGACACTGTCTAAAAAATTAAAAGACCAGTCACAGACTGGGAGAAAAATATTTGCAAAAGACATACCTGATAAATGACTGTTGGCCAAAGTATACAAAGAACTCTTAAACTCAACAGTAAGAAAACAAACAACTCGATTTCAATGTGTGCCAAAGACCCTTAACAGACACCTCACAAAAGACCAGAGATGGTGAATGAGTATATGAAAAGGCACTCCGCACCGTATGTCAATAGGAAAATGCTAATTAATTTATTTATTTATTAGAATGGCCAAGATACCAAACAATGATAACATCAAATGCTGGTGAGACTGTGAAACAACAGGAACTCTCATACTATATGGCTGGAGTACAGTCAATTTGGAAGACAGCTGGGCCACTTCTTATAAAACTAAACATATTCTTACCATATGATCCAGCCATCATGTTCCTTGGTATTCACTAAAAGGAGATGAAAACTTACGTCCACATATAAACCTGCTCACAGATATTTAAAGCAGCTGTATTCATAATTTCCAAAATTTCTAAGAAACCAAGATGTTCTTCCTTTGGTGAATGGTTAAATAAACTGTGGTACACCCAAAGAGTTATGCAGCACTAAAACGAAAGGAGCTACCAAGCCATGAAAAGATACGGGAAACCTTAGATGCATATCACTATGTGAAAGAAGCCAACCTCAAAAGGCTACATATTGTATGATACAAGCTATATAACATTCTGGAAAAGGCCAAACTATGGTAATAGTAAAAAGATCAGTGGTTGCTACAGGTTACAGGAGAGAAAAGAACAGGCAGAACACAGGATTTTTAAGTAAGTGAAACTACTATGTATGATTCTGTGATGGTAGATACAGATCATTATGTATTTGTCCAAATCCATAGAATGTATAATTAAAAGTGAAACCTAAGGTAAACTGTGAGCTTTGGGTAAGATGTGGCAATGTAGGTTCATCAGTTGTAACAAATGTATCACTCTGGTGGGGGATGTTGATAATAGAGGAGGCTATGCATGGATGGGTCAGGTAGTATGAGAAATTTCTGTACTTTCTGCTTAATTCTGCTGATAATCTGAAATTGCTCTAAAATATAAAATCTATTAAGAAAAACCTCTATGCCCTGACACCAGCTCAGATCTGTCAACCCAATTTATAATTACGCTTTTTTAAAACAAGAGTTATTTATTTTAAAGAGAGAGAGAGTATAGGCATGTACATGAGCGGGGGTGAGGCAGAAGGAAAGGAAGAGAACTGCAAGCTGACTCCTCAATAGGCACAGAGCCCAATGTGGGGCTCGATCCCACGACCTGAGATCATGACCTGAGTTGAAATCAAGAGTTGAGGGGCGCCTGGGTGGCTCAGTCATTAATCATCTGCCTTCAGCTCAGGGCGTGATTCCAGCGTTCTGGGATCGAGTCCCGCATCAGGCTCCTCCGCTGGGAGCCTGCTTCTTCCTCTCCCACTCCCCCTGCTTGTGTTCCTCTCTTGCTGGCTGTCTCTCTGTCAAATAAATAAATAAAATCTTTAAAAAAAAAAAGAAAAGAAATCAAGAGTTGGACACTTAACCAACTGAGCCACCCAGGAACCCCTATAATTGTTTTTTTTTTAAATGTACCCATGAAAGAATGGAAACCTGGTAAAAAGGAAAAATAAAAAATAAGCAAAAACTATCTCTTGGTTCCTTTTAATAGTAAATGTCATAGACAGATTGTAATTCTAGTGAGAGCCAAGAACAGAAAATTATAGGGGTGCCTGAGTGGCTCAGTAGGTTAAGTGCCTGATTCTTGAATTGGCTCAGGTCATGATCTCAGGGTCATGAGATCAAGCCCTATGTCAGGCTCCATGCTAAACATGGTGTCTGCTTAAGAGTCTCTCTCTCCCTCTGCCCCTCACCTATTTGCACTTGTGTGCTCTCTCTCTCTCTTAAAAAAAAAAAAAAAGGAGAGAAAATTATAAAGCTATTCCTTACTCAGGTAAGCAACATATTTCAGTTGTAGCTTTTAAAAACACAACACATCTGAACTATTGCATCATTATCAAAACACACTGAATGTAATATTGAACTTCCTGAGGCTTTATGATAAAGTTACAAAGCATTTCAAAATTTAGCTGTAATATGTATAACTTAACCATCAGTCTCTTTCACTATAAACGGTCTTCTATGCACAAAGCATTATAACACACATTAGGAGTACAAAAATGCAAGGATCATTAGTTCAAATTATTATAGTAGCTTGAGAGGCAAAAGGAGTGAAGTGACCTCTGTAAAAGACAGCTGCTAATAAATGAAATCATGGCGTACTGGAAAAAATGTATGCTCTATCAGCATGTGTACATCTCTCTCTCTTTAATCATACAAAAAGGAAAAGGTTACAATGTCTATTGATAGTATAGGGCTTGAAAGTTTAGTGTAGCTTTCATTTTATAGGTTTGCAGTGTCCAACAGTAACTGTTTTCCGTCTAGTTCATATATAAGATGCTCTTCTGCATTCCAGTCAAGGTGCTTTCTACCATGGCTCCTGACTTTCAAAGTCCAAAGTCTTTCCTGGGTGATAAGCAAGAACATCTGTGATTTTTAAGGGAACTGGCATGTTGCTCCAAAGCAACAGATACTTATGCGAACCTCTGTAAATCACCGGCCTTTTAAAGTCTAGCGTTTACTTATTTTTGACTCAAATTTCTTTGCCACATTAACTTTGGTTGGAACAATGACAACAAAATACAACTGGACAAGAAATTCAGTCAACTGCCCAAACCAGAAAAGGTACTTTTCCCCCTGCTATAGCCAGACTGTGTCTTTATTCAATGGATCTTTTCTGGAAGAGTCATTCTTACCTGTAAGGCACAGTATCTCAACACAACAGGAACTAAAAATTAATGTTCTTATCAAAGGAATGACAGCCCCAAAGAAGGATCAGATAAAACAATGTTATTTCCTATACCCCAAATCCTAAGTGAAAAGATTCCCCAGAGAACTATAAAGGAAGGGAGCCTAATTTTTTAATCCTTAGGTATTAAGGTTAATGATCCAAGCCCTCCAAGGTTTGGAAGAGAAGCAAGTTAGAAATACTTGAAGAGAAAGTGGAAAGAGATCAGTGACCAAGTCAGAAGTTCAATGAGGCCTTCCAGCTGAAAAGAATATAAATTAAAAGTGAGAAGACACACAATGCACCAGAATGAGCATTCTAATGTCAGCAGAGAAACTATGTTCTCTGTTAGATCTAATGGACTTTTTTTTCCTTTCAATAAGAAACTTACTTTTATTCCTGGGTACCCTATTTTGGTTACCATCTATATTTTGGTTACAACCACAAGAGTATGACCCCATCTGAAATTTATGGTCATAATTTAAACTAGTTTTGCACTTCTCTCCAGTCATGTTCTGCTTTTTAGGGAGCAGGAATGAAGGAAGACAGCAGGTTGAACCTTGGCTGGAATTCTGTCAAGGGAGGGGGAGAAGTAGCAGTGGGGGCAAGGGAATAGAAGATATGTGCAAGGAAGAGAGTATCATGACAAATCACGGAAGTTAAGCTAAAAAACTTAGACAAATGGAGACACAAGAGGGCAATGAAGTTGTAGTGTCAAAGGATGGAAGGTCAAAATGAGGATGAATTGTCAGAATAAGGATAAATGAACTGAGGTATCCAGTCAAAGAATTGAGGTGGTGAAGACACTGATAATGAAAAGATCTAAAGATTTATTATTAGAGACAGAGAGAGAGAAAGAGAGAGGGAGAGAGAAGAGAGTACATGGGCCTGGGGAGGGGCAGAGGTAGAGGGAGAGAGAGAATCTCAAGTCGACTTCCCACTGAGCATAGAATCTCAAGTCGACTTCCCACTGAGCATAGAGCCTGACTTAGGGCTTGATCCTACAACCCTGAGAACATGACCTGAGTCAAAATCAAGAGTTCTACGCTTAACCAACTGAGCCACCCAGGTGCCCTAATGATGATAAGATCTAAATTATTATATGGAAGCATGTATTTGAGGTGGAGTGAGGGTAGGATAGTTAGGAAGAAAAAGATCAAGAAACAAAGAGGCCAAGACTGTTGAATAAATCATCAGTGTGAATTTTGGCTGGACATCACTAAGAATAACAACATGAATAGTAGTAGCAAGGACAATGGGCTTGACACTAAAATCTTCAGCGATTAAAGCCAGACTGATGAGGAGGACACTAAATGACAACATAAGGGATAGGTAGTAAGCTGGAGAGTCTGATGGCAAGGGCTTCAGAAAAGGTGATAGGTAAAAATAATTTCTGTAAAACGTTTTTAATTATTTTTATTTCTTTATTATTTTAAAGATTTTATTTACTTGACAGAGAGAGATCACAAGTAGACATAGCAGCAGGCAGAGGGAGAGGGAGAAGCAGGCTCCCCGCTGAGCAGAGAGCTGAATGCTGGGCTGGATCCCAGGACCCTGGGATCATGACCTGAGCAGAAGACAGACGCTTAACTGACTGAGCCACCCAGGCACTCCTGTAAAAAGTTTTTAATTACAAATCCCTGTTTGAAAGAAAGATTTTATTTATTTATTTATTTATATTAGAGAGAGAGAGAGAGAGAGAAAGCGTGTGCATGTGGGGGAGGGGAGAGGATCTCAAGCAGATTCTGCCCTGAGCGTTGAGTCTGATGCAGGGCTGGATTTCAAGACCCTGAGATCATGACCTGAGCATCCAAGATTGGATGTTTAATCAACTGAGCCACCTAGGTGGCCTGAATCACAAACGCTTTTTTAAAAAACATACAGATAAATGACATATGAACAGCCTATGTTGTATGAACGTGGGCTGACGTATATAACAAAATTTGTAATTGTAGTCGCCTAAGAAAAGAGGGGAATGGAAATAGAACCTTATGAAAGAGCTGAACTAGCAAGGGACAACTTTTTCACAGTGTTCTATTAGTTCAACAGATGAAAAAAAGGAAGATTATATCTATGCCTATAACGAAAACAATAAATCATTATTTAATTATTACTCTTTAGGACTAGCTCTTCCATTTTTCATATGTCATATTAGTATGTATAAAAGGGATAATTCAATTAAAAAATGACAACTTTTTTTTCAGTTCAACATATAAGAAGCACCCTGGCTGTTTGTGTATTTGGTCATAATCAGGACATCAATTCTCAGTTCATGGAACAACTGTTACAAACATGCATCGTTGTCTCGAACAGATAAAGCAGCATAATAAATAAATAAGACTGGTATTTACACTGGTGCATAAAATAGCTTATTAGTGAATTTGCATGTCTAATCACAAATAAAAATACATAAAGCCCTTATAGAAAGTTCATGTGTAAGACCAACTGTATGTGAGAATTTTAAACAAGTAGCAAAGTTCTGTTCTGACACAAATGAAGTATTAAAAAAAAAAAAAAAAGACATCATCCCTCTCCATTAAAGAGACTGAATGCTATTTTAAAAATTTCGGTTATACTTGAGTAATTAATAAAGCAATGGGCAGATAATGAAGATTTATCACTGGACAATAGTATATTCATTTCAAAATATAATTTATATTTAACTTATAATGATTAATGACAGTAATGAACTCTGAAGTTTTAAAACTGGAACCTTGCCATTTATAAAACCACAAATATCTCTAAAACTCTACAATTTAAATGAGGAAGACCTGGAAAAGCAGACTACAGAGAGTACATATAAGATCTTTGGTATGCACAGGTGCTTCTAATATCAACTCAGTGCACCAAAGAAATAAAACTTCAATTTGTCAACAAACACAAACACATTATTTAAATCTTATCCCAGCTTGTACATTAAAAAAGAAACTGAAAATCCAACAGGAAACTTAAAATTACATTAGTACTTTTTGTAACAGTTCATTTCTCGGCAACACAATCGTACTGTATACAAATACAGTTAGGTAATACACTAGGAGCTTGTACAAAAATAATATCTGTGCTCACATAACAGAGCATAGAAAAGCCCAAATTTTAGAAATATTTAATATTAGTATTTCTTAAAGTGTAGTCCATGAACTAGCAGCATCAGAAACCTCAAGATTACCATGGTTTTAAAGAACTGCTTGTTAAAGTAAATTTCTGTGCTACATCCCAAAACTATTAGAACAAAACAAGAATGTGCATTACTTGCAAATACCTTTGGTGACTGTTATCTATGTAAAACTTTGAAAAAGGACACATCACTTCTTACTATCAAGATTCTGATTTAAATTTGGTTTTTAAAAACTATTAGGTTAAAATGCTTAATATAGTTTTTAAAATATTTAAAAATAGGGAAATAAGATAGATTTAAGCAAACAGACTTACAGTTGGTGATATCAGGTGGTACATAGCCATCATTCATATACATACTTGTGGGTTTTGCCACTTTCAAATAAACAAAATCAGACGTGTTCTTTAAGGCAGTTACTGCTTCTTCATGAGTAACTTCTTCCAAACACACACTATTGACCTAAAAGAAAATCCCAAAAGACATTTAGGACATTTTCATTACCTTTCTGCTTTTTTGGTTATAAACAATTATACCAAAACACAGGGAAAAAGCAGAAGTGATTTAAGGAATATAAAGGTATATGAAAAGAAAACCCCAATTTTACTGTCTATCACATCAGGAAGCTGTTTATGTGTGTTAATGGAATAGCCAATCTTAATTCCAGTGCCTATTCCTCCCAATCCCCAAGCCTAGTCCTTCTACTCTTAGGTATTTATGAATATATGTAAGTATATTTTAGATTTTTTTAAAGAAAATGAGACTATTTTAAGTTTTTATTCTGCAATTGGATTTTTAATATAAGGTATCTAAGAGATCTTTCCATGTTGGGACACATAGAATTAAAAAACTGTTGCACAGTACACCATTGTGTGGTTATATCATAATTTATTAAGCCATTTCAATATTAACAGATATTTAAACTGTTCTAAATAAATGACTTCAGTAAACTTATACTCACTACCATAGAATATGAGTGTGTCATCCCATCTACTCAGGCCTTTTCCAACATGGAACAGTATCAATTTATAAAAAAGCATGTTTCAATTTATACATTACTATTTAAGTTTTTACTTTCACTATTTAATAGTCGAGACTTTTTTCAGTTATTTATTAGCCGTTCATCTATCTCCTGTTATAGAAACAGAATTGATTTTTAGGTAGTGATATATATCCTATGACATTGCTAAACTTACTAGTTCCATCAGTAAGTTCCTTAGGATTTTCTTTATACAAGTAAAACTGTATTTGTAGATGTAATCTACCAATTTTTACTTTTTCCTTCCCAATCTGAATGTCTTTTTAGTTTCCTGGCTACACTCTTCAGTACAGTCTGAATAAAAGTGGTAGTGGTGGCTTTCCAGACATTTGTTCATTTCATCTAAATTATCTAATATGTTGGCATATAACTGTTCATAAATAAAAGTATTTCCTTATGTCCCCTCTTTAATTCCTACTTTTAAAAATTTGAGTCTTCTTTGTTTCTTGATCAGTCTAGCTAAGGTTTGTCAATTTTGTCCACCTTTCCAAAGTACCAAGTATTGGTTTATCTTCTCTCTGGTTTTCCTATTACCTATTTCATTAACTTCTGCTCTAATCTTAATTATTTGCTTCCTTCTGCTAGCTTTAGGTTAATTTTGCTCTTCTTTTTGGTAATTTTTTTTTTTTGCAAAGACATAAAACACCAAAAATGTTCCTAATGTTTTAAAATTACAATGTACTAAACAAATACTCATTTTAGTATATTTTTCATTTCCCTAATTTGTACCTGTATAATTGACAGAGAGTTTTTCATGTTCTGACAGAAATTTTTAAAGGTCACAAACAATCATTAACTTGCACCACCAATTATTAATACTGCTTTGCAGGGTTTCAGCCACATGGTCATTTTTATGGTCCCACACTACGAGGTACAGTGAAGGACTGCCTGCATTTTGAAGTACACAGCTGTGGTATACTGTTCCTTTGGTGGCCTGCAGTGAGCCGTGCATCTTGGTATTCACACCCCTGTAAAAATCCCTTCCTACAGTGAACCTTGCTTGGCTACGTAACTTGCTTTAGTCAATGATGCATTAATAATTATGATGCAAAGAGAGGACTGATAAATGCCACACAGTGGAGCCTGTGTTTCTGGCATGTCCCTCTTGTAACCTGGTCACCATCCTGTGAGAAGCCTAACATAGTCATGTGGGGAGACAACCGGCTTACAGCTCCAGCTGAGCTCTCACTTGACAGCCAACCCAACTTGTGTGCAAAGTTATGAGTGAACTTGGAAGTCGATTCCTGGCTCTAGCTCAGCTACCAGGTGACATTATGCAGAACAGACAGACTGTCCTGGCTAAATCCTACCCAAATTACAGAAGTGTAAATAAATATTGTTGTTGTTTTAGCCACTAATTCTTGTGTTTTCTTAAGCAGCATTAGTAACAGATAAAAGAGCTGACAAGATTTGCTAAGGGATTCAATAAGGAGTATGAAGGAGAATGATCCTGAAGTTTTAGACCTGGGCAAATAGAAGGATGAAGTTCTCATTTCATGAGATGTGAAGACTGTGCAAGGAATAGGATTTGAGGGTGGTGGGTGGGGCGTAGGATGAAACTCAGAAGTTCATTTTTAGATATATTAAATTTGACATGACTCTTGAGGCATATGAAAGGAGACTAGATGAAATCTCCTAGGGCTTTTCAACTGTTTTACCAAGAACCACTCTGAAAAATTTTTATATTTCAGCCAAGCACAAAATATATGTGTATGTGTGTAAAAGTAAAACTGAAGTCAGAAAACAATACTTATGCCTATCATGTGCAATGAGACAGTACATTATTTGACCACCTATCAAAAAGAAGAAAAAATGTACAAGGACCAAGTCCTGTCTCACCTCAATGTTTAGAGATTAGGGAGAAGATGCACCAAAAGGGAGAATGAGAAGGAAAGACTAGTGAGATATGAGGAATACCAAGAAAGAGGGTAACTATTAAGTAAATTGGAAAAAGCGTCTGAAGGAGGAAACTGTGTTGAATGCCTGATAAGTCAATTAAAATGAGAACTAAAAATTCGATAATTTCAGTGGAATTATGGCAACCAAAGCCTTACTAAATGGTCAATCAGCAGACATTGCTGGCTTCCCAACCACTAAAACTGATTCTGGAAAAACCATAAAAGAAAACACAGTATCTAAGAAATTAAAAAGTACAAATGAGAAACTCAGTGGAGAAAGAAGGCTGTTTTCAACCAGTGTGTGTGTGCAGAAAAGCATTCCAAGTCAGCTCTTTCCTCTTCCCCATTATTAACTCGAAAACAGTCTATCTCCTTGCTGCAGCAATAAGCAGTACTGGCCAGCATGTACAACAAAGAAATCATTTATATATTGCTGATAGAAGTGTACATTTTTATAACTGGTTTAGAAAACAATATGTTTTTGCTATAATGTTACTAAGAGGATATTCCATGACCACTGCTTAGGATAAATACTTAAATGAAACGCTTGTATGTACATGTTCACCAGAATACGCAGCAGCTCTCTCTGGCAGAGTTATTCATACTACTGAAAAAAAAAAAAAAAAAAAAGGAAATAACCCAACACCCCACTATATCAGACCTAGTTTATGTGCCTTTTCAGATTTGCTGGAGCCTACCTGTCTACTAGGCTTTGGCTGTGTGCTTACTGGAGAGTCCTGGCTACTGCTTCTCTCACCCTGTCTCCAGCCGTTATCAGCTCTTTCAATCTCTTCTAGGGTAAGGGCTGTGCTCGGGCATGGCTGATGTGTTACTCCATAGAGTGAGAGCTGTAACATGTCAAAAGCCTGTGTCTGATCTGTGTAGATCACTGAGGCTCTGGTTCTTTCTACCACTTCTGAGTTCAGAGGAAGTGCTACGCCAAGGAGTATGGGAGCTGGCTTCCCTAGCATTTGCCCAGAGGAGCTGAGTAACAGTCCAGAAATTTGGAACAGTTAGCTCCATGGGGTAGACTCTACCAAAGAGACAGTGAGATAAATCCTTTCTTTTCCTTGGATGGTTGGATCTAAAGTTTAATAATGTCACATCACTTGCCTGGAAGACTATCCTATATGACAGGAAATTAGCGGTATTTTCTTATGAAATTATGGCCAGCTCAGAAACATAATAGCTTGTGTTGACTTTCCCTTATTCTCTGCCTCACTTTTCATTTTCACTCACTCTAAGCTTCTGATATTACACCTCCCAATAAAACCTTAGCACAGTAGCTTTTCTTCAGGTATTTTTTCCAGGGAACATAGACTAGGACAGTTATTGATGAAGACTGGACAAATAAACTGCAGTATAGTACAGAACAGCATATTATGTAGAGGTGAAATGAATATATTTTAGCTCTAGGCAACAATATGGATGAATAAAAAGAAAGTATTAAAAGACTACATTCAGCACAACAGCCTTTAAAAATTTTCAGGACAAATTAATATTAAAATATTTAGGTATATGTACATGATTACACAATTTTTAAAAAGCAAAAGAATAAAAAACACAAATTGTTGATATTCTAGTTTTGGGTTGGGTAATGACGTTAACAGTTTTCATTATACTATAATTAACTTAAAAAATAAAGGGAAAAGAAAGTCAAAGCTGATACTGTTTAAACATTTCTGTGTATCCAACTCTCCCTAACCCTTCAACAAAAAAGAAAAGGAGAAAAAAAGAAAAAGAGAGGGAAGCTAGTAGAGGGGGAAAAAAAGGGCTAATAAGATAATACCAAGAATCATTTTTCAGGTTTTGATTAAAGCAAGATTAGTATTCACTCATTTAAATATTGTTTAAACATTTTTGGGAAGTAGAAATTTGCTTTAAAAAAAAGGGAGAAGACATCAAAATGATTTTTAAAAGAACAGATTTCTTATACTCACTGCTAAAAGTTTATCTCCAATCTGAAGTTTACCGTCTTTATGTGCTGCACCTCCTTCAATTATTTTGGTTACATAGATGCTATTATCCCCAGGAATATGTTGATTTCCAACACCTCCAGCAATGCTGAACCCAAGACCTGTTTGGAAAACACTAGTTTTGAAATTTCATCATTTAACGTAAATTTAAGTCCAAAGAAATGGTTGAAAACTAGAAGGTAATTGTCTCATCACATTCATGTCTTTTTTAAAACACAAAAGAACCTACTTGCCTTTTTTTTTTTTTTTTTTTAATATAAGGGGGCTCAAACTCACAACCCTGAGATCAAGATCTGATCTGAGATCAAGAGTTGGATGCTCAAGTGACCGAGCCACCCAGGTGTCTCTATTTGCCTACTTTTTAAGTCTTACGTATTTGCCTTCTAGCTGGTAGACAATTATATATATAGGTGTTCCTATAGTTACAAATAAGCTCCTTCCCCGCCCCCAGGTTACTTCTTAAAGTCTTTTTGTAAACCCATTTGTTTGTTTCAAAGAGGCATTACAAAATTATGTTTCACTTTTGTTGCCATCATGATTGCGCTTCTAACACTTCTAATACCTTCACAAGATTAAAACAATTGAGAAAAATAATAAAATTTTGGTAGTGGGCAGAACTAATAGGCTTCAGAAATGTGGATAATTTTGTTCTTTTCCCAATGTTCTATGAATTACTTTTATTTTTTTTAAAGATTTATTTATTTTAGACAGAGAAAGCTCGATTGTAGGAGGACGGGGTGGTAGAGGTGGAAAGGGGCAGAGGGAGAGTGAGAGAGAGTTTTAAGTAGACTCTGCCCTGAGCCCAGAGCCCAGCATGGGCAGGATATCTCACAATCCTGAGATCAGGACCTGAGCTGAAACCAAGAGCTGGATGCTTAACTGACTGTACCACCCACACGCCCTTCTATGAATTTTTTAAATAAAGAATTTCTGTAATTCATAAATCCCATAGCTTCAAAACTAGACAAATTTGTAGCTCTCTACTCCTTTTTTCATTTGTTGGACTACTACTTCTTCCATGAAGCTACAAATTAGAATCAATATTTCCATTTATCCTCAATCCCATCAATGTTTTCAAAATTCAGAAATCAAATATTAACTGTCCTCATTGCAGATGTAACTACTAATGACACACTCATAAATATTTTCCTTTTTTAACTTAGCCTGTGTATCTGCATTTAAATGTACTTTGTAGATCGATGATTACAAGTTAATAGCAACACTAGACATGACTTAGAAGTGCTTAAGCAGAAACTACTTACAAAAATCAGCAGAAATTATAATAGAGAAATTCTAAAAATTCACACACGTTCTGTAGGTTACCAGTACGGTTAATCTTAGAATGTGTGTAATAAACAAGTTGATAGCTACATTTATCTCAGTAATTTCTTACTTAATAATTTGTCTTAGTTTGATTATTTCATATCTTTAGGACCTTTTTTAAGCTTTTATTTATTTATTTGACAGAGAGAGAGCACATGAGTGGGGTGAAGGGCACAGGAGAAGTAGACTCTCTGCTGACAGGGACCCCGATGTGGGGCTCAATCCTAGGACTCAGGGTCATGACCTGAGCCCAAGGCAGACTTAACCAACTGAGCTACCCAGGAAACCCCATACCTTTAGGACCTTTAATGAGCTTTATTTCCATTATTTTTTCTGATACCGGTTTCCGTCTTTTTACGTACAAGCGTACGATAGACCCTGCTTCTTTCAATGCTTCAACTGCTTTGCTATGTGTCACATCACGAACATCTACTTCATTTACTCGCAATATACAGTCATTGACCCTGAGAAAAAACCCAAAATATTAAAAATAAAAGTTAAATATCAAAATGGCAAATTTTCACTTTGACAATTTGTCATTTTCATTTTTAAGGTAAAGAGAATTATTTACTAAAGAAAATATACATGAAGAAACTTCATGTTAAATTCTACCACATCAAATACTCATATAAATAAATACAAATATTTTCCAAGGGACAGCAAAAGAAACAGTGCAAATAACAGATTATCACATAAAAATATTAAATAATAAAGACAGCTACAATTTGCATGTTTCTTGTATGCTTATTATGTGTAAGCATTAAGACACTGTTTTATTTATTCAGCATTTTAGTATTTATTTAGCAATAACCACATGCCAGGTACTTCTTTTAGTGTTTTAACCCTTACAACAACCTGTAAGGTGGTTATATATTTATATTCACAAATGGAGAAATTGAGGCAAAAAGAGTTCAAATAATGACTGACGGACGGAGCTGTGACTCAAAGAAAATGGAGGTTCAGACTAAATAATTATAGTTTAAGGTTACAGAGACAGCGGTGGCAAAACTAGGATAATTACTGATATATCCAAAAATAATTTTTTGACTTGCTTTTTCAAACTAGATACATTTAAAAAAATAAAGTTATTTCTTCGAATTTATATGAAGCTAGAGATTATATCATTTAATTAAAAGGTTTCTCATGTAAATAATTTAATTTGACACAATAATATATTTTTTTTAAAGTTTGATTTGTTCTAGTTCTAATTTTCCCCCACAGCTCTGGCCTCAGCTTAAATTGCACAGCATTCCATTGGGGGGGAAAATCATCTGAAATTGGGCAGGAAAGGAGAACAAAAGATGATTAAAATACTAAAATTCATCCTGATAAGCTTCTCTGTAATTAGCTTTAAGAGGAAAAAAACTCTGTATGCAAAGACAGTGATATATTAGAGTAAGTATTAAAGGTATGTTCTTCAGTGAAATAAATGGGACACATTAATTTTCACATAAGCACAAATAAAAAGTCAGTAACAGAATCGGGAAGTAAATGTATGCATTTACATGAATGGTCAAATTATTAATTTTTACCCAACTGATTTAATTAATCTATCACCTATCATATCCAGTGAGAAGTTTAGAAACTGAAGAGCTGCAGAAGGTAACAACAGCCTTAAAATCAGATGTTATTATTATTATTTTTAAAGATTTTAGTTAGTTATTTGACAGAGAGAGAGGCAGCGAGAGAGGGAACATAAGCAGGGGGAGCGGGAGAGGGAGAAGCAGGCTTCCCGCTGAGCAGGGAGCCTGATGCGGGGCTCGATCCCAGAATGCTGGGATCACGCCCTGAGCCGAAGGCAGATGCTCAACGACAGCCACCCAGGCGCCCCCAGATGTTATTTTTAACAGACCATATAAAAATCCTTAGTTCTAAAACTTATGACTGTTACTATATATGTATATTTATATGTATATAAGTATATATATATATATAAATAAATAATTAAAAACCAACAAACAAGGGAACAGGAAAAGTGCCATAATCTATGGCCCAAGGAAACAACAAAGTATGCTAAAGATATCTTCTACAATGCAACACTGAATTTAAACAAGAGTTTGCATAAACTTTACTTTTTACTTTTGGTGGTATGGGATATAAACTCAGATATATACCATCTCTTGTAACCTAAGTTTATATATATGTTTCCTACCCAGGAAATAAATGGAAAACATTTTGTGAATATATTTAAAAATACAAAGGGAATTCTATGATTTCTATAAATTTGCTCACATTTTTTAAAAAAATATTTGATTTATCTATTTGACAGAGAGAAACAGCAAGAGAGGGAACACAAGCAGGGGGAGCTGGAGAGGGAGAAGCAGGCTTCCTGCTGAGCAGGGAGCCTGACGCGGGCTTCCATCCCAGGACGCTGGGATCATGACCTGAGCCGAAGGCAGATGCTTAACAACTAAGCCACCGAGGCACCCCAAATTTGCTCACATTTAAAACCATCGATCAAATTTATTATTCAACATGTTATAATATCTGAGATAAAACTAAATTCCTAAATGAAAAGAGGAAACAATGCTTAGAGCACAATTATTTCATTCATTTGTTATTTAAGCATCTGCCTTATGTTGGTTATTATGATAGTGTTTATTTGTATTGATGCCTTGTTCAATCTGCCTAAAGAAAAATATACAAAGTGTATTCAGCATCATAACATAAAATGCAAAATGTACCGTAATCTTCCATCTTGGGCAGCTGCTCCCCCTGCAATAATTTTGGTAATGAAAATACTTGAGTCATCTCCAATGTGTGGGTTGTCTGTACCTCCTGCAATGCTGAAACCAAGCCCTGAATTTCCCTGGGGATAAAGGAAAAAAAAAAAAAATTGAGCCTGAGTAAGAATTACCTTTATTGATAGGTTCCTGTCATTTTAGAACCTAGAAACTGTACTATCACAGGGAACATATACATAAAGGTGTATATGTAGGGGATATGAAGATTCTGAATTAAGAAATATAAGGAAAGCTCTTTCTTCTCTATGAAGAATTCAAAGGCATTCCTTCTGAGTAGGTACTAAGTACTTTTGAAGTATAGTCTATTATGGTTCTTTCTTTTAAAGTATGTGCAATTTGCCCTTGGATCAGTCACCCCTCTGCAGAGGTGTCACTGTTAGGTCTCTTTCTTTTAGAATGTATCTCACTCATGTTTGGTAAGGCAAATGTCTCCTAAGAGAAAAAAGTGAAGTGATCTTCCTGTTGCAATTATTTCTGAGTAGGTAAAAGTAACATTATTTCACCTTTTTAAAAACGGGGTAGGGGATGGTGCTTTTCTTTTACTAATCTTGCCACCAGCTGACTTTAAAATGACCAAATTATATCTGTTAAGTCATCATCCTTGGACAATTGTTCTAAGCAATGGTATTAAAAATTTGTTTATTTTTGCAAAAATGTTCTAACTGTGGCCTTCAGGCAACTCAAACAGATACATCTGAACTGATAACTTAATATTAAATAGCTTAAATATGCCATCTACTATGATGGGTCCTAAAATTCTATTTTAATAATTTTTTTATTAATAAGAGTTACTAGAATATGATTAATAGTATCAATGGTTGTGTGATGTTACCAAGTCACTAAGGTACTCAAATTCTTTTTCTTTGCTTTTTAAAAAATTGAGATATAATTTACATATAACATTGTATAAATTTAAGGTGTACAATGTGTTGATCTGACATATTTATATATTGCAATATGATTATAATCCTGCTTTAGCTAACATCTCTATCATGTTACATAACTGTCATTTCTTTCTGTGGTGAGACCATTTAAGATCTAGTCTCTTAGCAATTTTTAAGTAAATAATATAGTCTTGTTGACTATAATCACTATGCTGTGCATTAAATCTCCAGAAATTAATTCATCTTCTAGTTGCAAGTTTGTATCCTTTAACAACATCTCTCCAATTCCTGGAACTCAAGATTTTTAGTAAGTGAGAAAACAATGTCCAGTCCTAACTAAATAACTTTAAAAGGCACTGGGAAAGAATGCAAAATGAATAAGATAAAGTTAGAATTACATGTCAATTATATCTCAATATTGCTGGAAAAAACCTAAATAAAAAATACCACATTAAAATATGTGTGCTACATTAATATTGTGCTTACCTGAGAGTTATTCATCCATCTTAGTAACCCAAATTCAGGTAGTGGGCAGTAAAGATCTGGTATACATGTAAAAGACCCTGTCAGGTCTATTTGCACTTAGAGACCACTCTGGCTTCACATATAGACAAATCTAATTATCTAGGATTTCAGTCTTAGACAGTTACTTAGGAAATTTACTTCTGTGAAACACTTTATTTCTCAAAAATGCTTGTCAGAGGAGGTGGCATTACTGAAATACATCATCATTTGAATGTAGATATTCTTAAGGGGTAAATATTACAAGGAAATTTACACATCTAAATCGTACACTTAAACTATTTTCTGACTGGGGATTCCCAGTCAGAAATTTTCCCATAAATTCTCAGTAGGATCTTGTCTACTAGAACTATAGTTACCATTTTGCTAAAAAAGAAAACTGTTAACAATAAGCATATTACTAGCATATGAAATACTTTAATAATGCTTTATATGAAAAATAAAAATAAAACTTAAAAACAAAAATCTGAGAAACTGTTAGACTAGAGGAGCGTAAGGAGACATGGTAACTAAGTGTAGTGTGGTATTCTGGAAGGGATTCTGAAAGAGAAAAACATAAGAACTAAGGAAATCCAATAAAGTATAGACTTTAGTTAATAATAATATGCCAGTATTGGTTCTTTAGTTGAAACAAATGTAGTCTAGTAATGTAAGATGTTAACTGAGGCCAGGATAAATGTAAACTTTTGGTGTAACTTTTCTGTAAATCTAAAACTACTTTAAAGTTTCTTTTTCAAAAAAAAGTTATTAAAGAAAAGCAACATGTTCTAAAAATAGCATGGGTAGTTTTATAATACGTATACTTATAAAAGAAACTAATATTACATGGTTCTGTTTTTGAAAGATCTTTTCCCTTGAATTCTATATGAAAGAGCAGTATATTTAAAGAATTCTTTAAGCAACAGATTTATGCATAAAAACTTAAGATAATTAAGTTTTTACCCTTTCAAGTGTGATTTCTTCATATTCATAATCTGCATCAGTGCCGTTAACCTAATGGGGGAAAAAAGAAGTAGCATAGAAATTTAAAGTATAAAATTTGAAATGTCAAAACATAATTTTTGTATGATTTATTAATGCAAACCTGTTAAATGTGATAGTAATAAAATAATTTGGTTTCATTTTAATAATTTTAGGTAAAATTTTCAAAGAATAGAACAGTACAAATGTGATTAATGAGTTGACATTCATGATATTATGACTCTCAAATATAGAAAAGGTACATACAGCTTTTTTTATTAAAGAAAAAAATTTTTTTTTGTTTATTCATTTGAGAGAGGGGGAGAGAGCGTGCACACATGAGCAGTGGGGAGGGTCAGAAGGAGAGGGAGAAGCAGCTCCCCACCCCCCAAACTGACCAGGGAAGCCCAAGGAGGAGGAGGAGGACGACAACGACAACAGACTCAATCTCGGGACCCTGGGATCATAACCTGAGCTGAAGGCAGATGCTTAACTGAATGAGCCCACCCAGGTGCCCCCGTACAGCTTTTAATATTATGGAACTTCAACTCTTTTCACTGCCTTGATCCACACATCTAATCAGGTGCCAATTCTTATTGATTTGAATACTTCAATTTTTCTGAAAACCATCACCTCTTCATTCTCATCTCTATTACCTTGATTCAAACCTTTGTTAATCTCCTCTGGACTACTGCCAATGTAATCTATCCAACTCTTGGACTAGTACTCTGTGCTGCCCAAATAACTCTAATGTGTTTTACACCAATGGATCTTTCTGGAGCCTATATCTAATAATGTACTTGCTTCAAACCTTTCAGAAACTCTCATAAAGGCTCTGTACGAACTGACCCCAATCTATCACTTAGCTTCATTCCTAAAATACATAACTCACTTCTTCATGAGTGTTACATACCATCAACTCTGAATGACTTGCTTTTTCCTTTACGTATCTTGCAAGTTCCCACCTCTGCATCTGTTACTTTAGTGCTTCCTGTCACAAATTTCACTTATATTATTTCATGTCCAAATTTGATTCCCCATTCAAGTTCTTGCTCACATCTTACAGACCAAGCACTTAATCTTATTCTTTCCGATTTATTCCCTACTCCCTCCTGAAAGCAGTAATTTCCACAGAGAGGGCCATTGGTGAAAGGTGAATAATCCTTGGGATCAGATTAATTCAGGTTCATGCCATTGCTTTAACATTTCTGATGAAATGAGGCCATGCAAAATACTCGATCAAGTCAAACAGGGATTGTGACAAACTGCATTTCTCTAGATGCCTCCATCTTCCATCCTATATGTTCTTTTGCAATATGATTAAACCATTCTACCATCAAGAGATGTCACCTATTTCTCCTTCCCTTGGATCTAGGAAAGTCCTAGATGAGCTTTGTTAAAAAGAATGTGGCACAAATGATGCTGTGTGGTTTCTGAAGGTCATGTGATACCTTGTAATATTTGCCTTTGTCTTAGAAGGTACTTTCTTAGAACTCAGGAGGTATGGGGCACCTGGATGGTTCAGTCAGTTAAGCGTCTGCCTTTGGCTCAGGTCATGATCCCATCATGATCCCAGGGTCCTGGGATCGAGCCCCACGTCCAGCTCTCTGCACAGTGGGGAGCCTGCTTCTCTCTCTCCCTCTGCAGTTCCCCCTGATTGTGCTCTCTCTCACTCTCTCTCAAATAAACAAATAAAATAAAATAAAATAAAATAAAATAAAATAAAATAAAATAATTTAGGAGCTGTAATGTGAGGAAGATCAAATAGCCCATGGGAAGATTCAAATGAAGGAGAATTAAGGTCCTCAGCCAAAAGCCCCAGCTGCACTCCTAACTAGCAACAATCAACTGCCAGTCACATGAATGAGACTATTTTGGATCTTCCAGCCTCTTCCAGTGCTCCAGCCAATATGAAGCAAAAGAACCTTCCAGTTAACCCGAAAAATCGCAAGAAATAATGAACTGTTTTTTAAGCCACTAAAGCTCCAGGGTGGTTTGTTATACAGCAACAGAATAATGAAACAACGGAATAATGTCATCTATGTAAGCTACTTTGCTTTCTTCACCATACTCTAAGAAAGCACCCCTAATTCAGCTCCAGCTTAGGGCCTAGGAGTTTTTTCTTGGGGGCTTTTGAAACCCATCTCTTCTACCTTTTTGGGTTCTCATGGCTCTAATGGATTCAAACCCAATTGTTACTTTCTTAACTCTCTTTCTCACCTAAAGAGCTTTTCTTCTTATATATACACATATACTTTTTCTTTTTAATCTTTCATTTTGTAGGAGTGCTGACAATACCGACTCCATCTTTGGCCCTCCATCTTGTTCATATGTTTGCTTGATGACTTCTGGGCACCACAAGTTCCACGCCCTTTGGAGATTAATATACATACCTTAGAAATGCCCACCAAGGCCTGGATGTGTGGGGAGGCTTCCTTTGGCCTCCCACAAATCTATTAAGAGATAATATAGTCTTTCCCCTCCCAGATGTACAAATGGCACCACAAGATCCAGTTAAAGATTAGTAGTCAATCAGGTGCATGTGAACCCTTTGATCTCACTACAATGCCATTCTGTAAGTCCCCTCGCTCTATAAAATCTGTGTGAACTAAGGTCCAGACTTTATGGAGAATAGCCAAGCAGCTGCCATGGACTGTCAACCACCCAAACTCACCCTTCTCTGCTGGTCAGTAAGTCACCCTGCATAGAACTGTGTAAACTGTATGGAGCAGTCTGCTTCATTTTCTCGTCTCAAAGTGTCTGCTCAGTTTAGGGGATATTTTATTGTCCCTCCCCCACCTTCTAACAGATTTCTATGCGTCTAGAATGCAGGAGGTTTATCCATATACATATTCTACCAACTTGACTAGAAGTCCTTTTTTTGTGAGTAAAAATAAAACCCTTATCTGCAGCTATACCACTTTCCTTATTCTTTTTTTTTTTTTTAAGATTTTATTTATTTATTTGACAGAGAGAGAGACAGCCATCGAGAGAGGGAACACAGTCAGGGGGAGTGGGAGAGGAAGAAGAAGGCTACCAGTGGAGGAGCCTGATGTGGGGCTCGATCCCAGAACGCCGGGATCACACCCTGAGCCGAAGGCAGACGCTTAACGACTGAGCCACCCAGGCGCCCCACACTTTCCTTATTCTAAAGGTTATCTGTATCATCTTTATATTTCCTCGCTCAGACTTGCTAAAAGTCTCAGTCCTTATCAAAGTAGTTTTAATACTGATTAAGCTATCACATTCTATGCTATCACTTTCTTTTATTTTTATCAATTCTTTATTCTTTCTTTAGACTTTTTTTTAAAGCTGCTTGAGCTGAACGCCCAATTCATTTATGCTGATTATTCTTCTATTTTTAAAAACATCATTAAAGTTAATAAATTTTCCTTGGCACATGGCTTTGGCCAAATCTCAAAACTGCTACACTGGGCTCTATTTTTGTTCATTTGTTTATTTCTAAATACTCTGAAATTTTATTCTGGAAAACATTTCAACATGTGTGCTTATATGGCCCTTTCGGTGTTAAGTAAAATTTCTGTACTGTGACCTTATGATTTCTGTTTTAAGAAATTTGAGATTTTCACCATTAATCTTTCTCAAAAGATAAATATATGGTACATGTGTTTGGTGTTTAATTTAATGCTCAGTCATTGAGATCTAGTGAGGATTCCAGGTAGCATAGAGTGATCGTAAAAAGGTAAAAAGTGAGAAGACCATAGGGACTCTGAATGACTTTAGTCCTAAACCTTCAATAACATAAAACTGTCTGATAATTTCATATACAGAGACGATGTGATAACAACTTTAAACACTGTCAAAGTGGGCTTCAAAATGCCAAGAGTACATTACCAAAACTACAAATTACCCTGTAGGTATCAATTCATCAACACTAAAAGTGAAAAAAAACCAATGGTGGTGTAATATTTTCAACAGCAGTATGTTTTCCAGCAAAACTACAAAATGGTTGGTTTGCTTAGTTTTCTTTTTATATCTTTATAAAATGTGGCTTCCAATAGGAATGAAATTCTTGCCTAATATATTATTTACATCATTATGTAAGGTTTATTACTCTCAATTAGCAGGACAGGGTTAGAGGTAACATGGGAATAAAACCTGAGGAGACTGATCTTTAGGCAATATGAATACATTGACAAAATAACTTTTCTTCTTTAAAAATAGGAGAATAGATCTAGAATATTTCCTGAGAACTGTCACTGCTAATATTTTCTAGGTGTTGAATTTAAGCTTATCAACAAAATGGGATTGTGTAGGGGATCAAAGCTGGAGCAGAAACTAGAAGCTGACTGGGCCCTATGAAAGGTCTTGAATGCTGTACCAAGCAATGAGAAATATTCTTTGAAAGTTTCTGAGCATCAAGTAGGTTTAATAGATTTTCCAGAAAAGGAGCTATGATAGTATGGAATAGATGGAGAGCAACTGGAGAATAGTAAACTGGTGAAGAAGTTATGGCAGTAGTCTGGGTAAAAGGCACAAATTACAAAGACATTTAAGAATAGGCGGTAAATTTCTAAATATTAAAAAAAAAAAAAACCCTAACATTCACGGAGAAAAAAACCTACGAAGCTGTAACTAAGAGCATAATCTAAAAGAAAGCTGACCAGGAAAGAAAATCAGAATTATACAACATATGTCTAAGTTATACTCCACTGATCCATCCAGTTTGGGACCACAACTCTGCTGCTTTAATTAATGATGTTTTATAATATGTTTTATTATTTGGTAGGTAAATCTCTCAATTACTTTTACTTTAAATTTTACTTGACTATTCCTGAGTTTTTACTTTTCTACACATCAGTACTGTTCAAAAGAAGTTTCTGTGATGATAAAATGTTCTATAATCTGCCTTGTCCAATACAGGAGCTACTACCCACATATGGTTACTCAGCACTTGAAATGTGGCTAGTACAACGGAGAAACTAAATTCTAAAATTCTTCCTTTTTCTTCTTATGTCATCCCCTCTCCCTCTCTTCCCCACCTCCTTCCCTATCCCCCAAACACACTTATTCTTTTTGGGGGCTATAACTGGTACTATACCAAATTTACAGATTCATCTGGGGAAAATGACGATCTCTACATTATCTTCCTATTCAGCAATAAAATCTGTTCTCTGCTTACTTAGGTATTCTTTTATGCCATCAGCGAAGTTTTATAGTTTTCTTACTACAAACTCTATAATTTTCTGTTAAACTGATTGCTAGTATTTCATTTTTTTTTTTAAGATTTTATTTATTTATTTGACAGAGAGAGACAGCCGGAGAGAGAGGGAACACAAGCAGGGGGAGTAGGAGAGGAAGAAGCAGGCTCCCAGGGGAGGAGCGTGATGTGGGGCTCGATCCCAGGACTCCGGGATCACGCCCTGAGCTGAAGGCAGACGCTTAATGACTGAGCCACCCAGGCGCCCCTAGGTATTTCATATTTTTGTCGATAGAGTTAATGGATTTATTTACAGTTAGTTGCTGCTAGTATATTGGAATAGCACTTATTAATTTTTAAGTTGTATAAATTTTTTCTTTTTAATACAATTTGCTTTAATTATGGGTACATACATGCTATAAAAAGGCAGAGGAAAATTTATAACACAGATGTCCTCAGTCCCTTACAGGCCCAAATATTTTCATTTTCTCATCAGCCTATACCAATATATCTGAACAGGACAGACAAATCCTATTACATAATCAGTATAAGACTTCTCCAAAGGAAGATTTAAAAAGAAGCCCAATTTATTAATTCCTTGCTGTTTAGGTTCAATTCAGTAATTCCTTTCTAACTCTAGATTAATATATTGAAAGTCAGGATTTTATCTATCAATAGTCATGTGATTCAGAGTTCCTATTCATGCATAATCTCAGGCAATTAAAAACTTCAAAGTCTATACCAACACAAGGTAAGAATCTAAAAATAAAAATGGGAAGAAGAAAATGTTATTCCTAATGAAAAATTAACATAACTAAATACAAAACTATTAACCTCTAAAGAACTTACTTATAAGATTTTACTAATAATGAATAGCAACATTTAGGTTGATTTATAAATACTGGGAGTTATCAATTATATTATACATGGAAAAAGTGAAGAAGCTTTTAGTATGTAAGAAAAGTACCAAAGTCAAATTGAATGAATTTTCCTAACCTTCACTATTTGTAGGATGTCTTAAGGAAAAAAAAAAAAAGACAAACAGATGAGTATTATTTCAACAAATTACTTCATTTCCAACTTAATACTGAAACCAGTAAGAACTAAGAATTTTTGTTTTTAACTTTGCCTTACCTTAATATTTTTCACTATTTAAAAAAAGAGCAGGAACACACAGAGACAGAATCAACCCCAATGCCAATGAAATTATATCAATTAATACTAAAAACTGAGTATAATACATAATACTTAATGGTAAAAGACTGAACAAGACCAGGATATTTGTTCTTGCCACTTCTATTAAACATTGTAATGGATTGTAATGGAGGTTCTAGCCAGGGCAATTAGGCAATCAATCAACCAATCGATCAATCGATCCTGATTATAAAAAGAAGTAAAACTATCTCAATTTGCAGAGGGCATGATCTTATATAGAAAATTTAAAGGAATCTACACAAAAACATTAGTAAATAAGTTCAGTAAGGTTGCAGGACAGAAGATCAAAATCTATTATATTTCTAAATGAATTCCTAAAAATCCATTATATTCTAATACACTAGCAATCAAAAAATCCGTAAATAAAATTAAGAAAACAATTCCATTTACAACAGCATTAAAAGAGTAAAATACTCAGGAATAAATGTTAAGCGAAAGAAGTCTAAGACTTGTACCCTGAAAATTAAAACATTACTGAAAACAATTAAAGATGTAAACAAATGGAACATGATCCTGTGTTCATGGATTAGAAGACATAATATTGATAAGATGGCAATACCGCCCCCATTTACCTACAGACTCAAATCAATTCCTATCAAAATCCTAGCTGCCCTTTTATTGCATGCAGAAATTGACAAGCTAATCCTAAAACTCATATAGAAACACAAAGAACCCAGAATAGCCAAAACAAACTTAAAAAGTTGCAGGACTTATACTTTCTGATTTCATATATTACAAAGTTACAGTAATCAATACTACGTGGTACTGGCATTAGGATACACATACAGATCACTCACTAGTAGAGAATTAAGAATCCAGAATAAATCCGTATTTTTATTTTTTATTTTTTTAGAGAGAGAGAGAGTGAGTGCACACAAGCGGGGTTGGGGGGTGGGGGGGAGGTACAGAGAGAGAATCTTAAGTATGCTCCACACCCAGCACTGGGGCAGATGTACGTCTTGATCTTAACGACCCTGAGATCATCACCTGAGCCAAAATCAAGAGTCAGAGGCTTAACTGACTGAGCACCCAGGTGCTCCAATCCATATATTTATAATTAACTGATTTCCTACAAGGATGTCAAGACCATTCAATGTAGAAAGAATAGTCTTTTTGAAAAATGGTGATGGGACAGGACAACTGGTACCCACGTACAAAAGAATGAAGTTGGACCCTTACCTCCCACAACATACAAAATTAATTCAAAATAGATCAAAGATCCAAGTCTAAGAGCTAAAACAATAAAACTCTTGGAAGAAAACCTCAGGGTCCTCATGACCTTGAATTAGGCAATGTTTTAAAGTACAAACTGTAATCAACTACATTTCAAAAAATGGGAAAAAAGGACTTTTACAGTCTATAAAACTATGCACCATTTGATTGGAAAAAAAGCATGCAAACTATTTCTACTTAAATATCTCCAAAGACATTTTTCTTTGCAGTAAAAAATGTTGGATTAGATTATGCTGTTCTGTCTGCTTATCTTTAAGGGCTTTTTAACACAGAAGTTTACAGAGAAGCACTACTCATTTAGTATGAAGTTATAACTATTTTAATATTTGAATATACATATAAAACTGGGCACTAAAAATCTAGTCATTCAACTAGATTTCTAAAATGACTGAATATATGACACAGTGTGAAGTGACCACGGGTCAGAGAAAGCCTTTAGTGAACATTAATCATTTTAACTTAAAAATAAACCATCAATTTCTATTTTAACATTTCTGCTTTACATAAGTATGGGAAAAACACAACCAAAAAGGGACAGTATTGCTTCACATACTTTAACAATTACAGATCAGTGAAAGAACATCACAAGTACAATGTATTAAAAAAAATGAAGCTGTGATCTTTGTATATGTATCAAAAACTGAAGAGGAAAAGCAGAATTATTTAAATGTGTGGAGAAAATTGAACTTACATAAGTTGACGTTTCCAAGCTATCTGTGTTGACCAGTACTGGAGGAGGATTTGCCTTAAAGAAAAGAATTGTAAATTTGTTAGCTTAACAGGAAAAATTGACACATTCCATATCAATGTTCACAAATGTTAGAAGCAAATGAAAGATTTGCTATTTCTTAAATTATAATTTTATATGAGCTTTCCATATGTTAACCAATGAATCCAGTTTCCAGCAGCAGATGAAAAGAGTTAAGTATAACAGTTAAATTTAATTTGCTTTTGAGAAATAAATTATTTCTGCTAAAACAGACATAATTTTCTTAAGATTTATAAAGAAATTCACCAGCCTTCTTAAAAAATCCACAAATATGCTTTGCATAAGAACTCTTCCCAAGTTGCTCAGAAATCATTAGCTTTTCTATTCCCAAGGATACCATGAAGATTCCAATCTTCTATCACCCAGAAAAAAATTCTATTTTCAGCTGCAATTATTGCTTTCCACCTGTTATTCTAGACAACTCACAGAATAACATTAGTCAAAAAACCAAAAGCAAAACAACAACATAAAAACAGACATGTCTGATTAAGTATGGATTGAAACAAGCTTGGTTTTCTGTTAAGCTGTAAAGTAATAATTATGTAGATGAAATAAAATTTAAAGAATAAAATGCAATAAACACCAAATGAAAAACATATCAGAACATATTATGAACATACCAGAAAACTGACGTGCTCCCCCTCAAAATTATCTTTCTCCTGCATATTTAAGAATATAAAAGTACCATTTCAAATGACATTTTCTTAGAATAAAAAAAATGACTATCCTTTAAACATATTTTAGGAGGTATGTTTATAAACATTAAGAATTCTGCTATTCCAATTAACTAAAGAATTAAACATAAAAACTGTATGAAAGAAACACTATACACAAAATAACCATTTTCTTCCAAGTGTCTAGGCTTTTCTAAAAGGTTCAAACGTTTTACACTATTTTTAGCAAAGTACTAGATCTGGATGATATGACAAAATGCTTAAAGACAACACAGTTGCATGGCTTAATAATTATATAATATGCATTTAGGCTACATGAAGCAACTGGTCAAAAATGAGAATACTTTATTATATATAAACATGACATTAACTACTTTATATGCAGGTCCTACCTTTGAATGTAATAATCTATCTTCAAATGATTTAGTGAAAAGCAAACCTAGTAAATACAAATACTATTTTTTTTTTAATTTTTTATTTAAATTCAATTAATCAACATGATACAAATACTATTTGTACGATTACTATTTAAATAAAACTAGTCAACTTACAGACATTTGAGATTTTATGACTATCTGAAATTATCCAATGACGTATACAGATTCCTCAAATTGATAATATTTCATTTCATTAAAAAAATTAATGGCACAACTTCACCGTATTTTGTTTAAGCAATTACAGAGGATGGCAAGAAAGAAAAGGGTATTTAAAGTTACGAAAGAAGTTACCTTCTTCAAAAATTACAGCAACAAACCCTTTTGGTTCCCTCTGCCCATTTATTACCAAACATATAGTGAAAAAAGTTGTTTATCATCATCGTTGTATAGAAGTTATCTTTTGATTCTAGTCATATAAAAAGTCTATTTGATATTGAAATATATACAAAAATGACATAAAGTATTTTAAACTTACTTCAAAATAAAATAATGACAATGAGAAGTCAGGAATGGGAGGGATTATGGATCATATGAGTGCATATGAGTTAATGATTGTTATAGTCCGGTGATGAGTATATGTGAGAGTTCACTGTACTATTCCCTCTACATGTAAGTATTTTTGAAATTTTTAACAAAAGTAAAGCAAAAAAATTATATTGAGTCAACTGCTCAGTTTGTAGGAGGTTAATAACTAAGGCAGTTGTAAAATACTATAGGTTAGAGTGGCTATTAAGATATTAGCATTCACACCATAAAGTTGATTTCAATTTTGAAGTTCAGTTCAAAATAAAAAATACTGACTAGTGAAATAATTTGTAATTCTGACTTAAAGAACAGATAAGTAATATATGTACAATAAGTTATTTTTAGATGTATCTTTAGAATTAACATGAGTGAATGATCGTAATTGAAGGGAAATGATGGTAACAAAGAACATGAAATTGGACAAAAAAGAGTGTTCACATTGAGGATTAAGCAAGAATTTCAGAAAACCTAGCTATTTCAAAAAGATCATAAAAGATGGACTCAAATAAGAGCCTATATAAAGGAAGCTCAAAGAGGCATGATCTGACTGCCTCAAGTTTAGCTGCCTAAAATAAAGATAAAAAATATGTAAGACTGCATTAGCAGTAATAGCATAAAAACATTTAACTTGGAATAAACTATACTTTTACTTAATAACTTGAGATTTTCTAAATTCTTGTATTACGAAATACAGAAATGGTATCTGACAAAGTAATACTCCCTAGCTCTCCAATTTGGAGGAGGTAGGAATGCAAATAAATGGGTAGGACAATTTGAATGGGTTTGGAGGGTATGACACACAATTCAGAAAGACACAATACCCTAGCAACAAAGCTAAAGAACGGGGTACTTCTAAAAGAAGAGATGCAGAAAAATTTGGCCACAGAAAACACATACTTTAAAACAGCTGAGGTAGAGTGCTAAAATCAGAAATGGTAGCAAATCTGACTAGTTTAAGACCTTGGGATCTGTAACCAGGACAATGGGTAGCAGAACAGGTGACATAAAATTATCAGCTTTACTTAGGAGTCAATCAAACAACAAGAAGACTGGAGAAGAATCTACTTGAAAGTTACTTCAAACGAAGAAACCCCTCCCCCACACCTTGCTTCAAGTGACACTTATCAAAAGACTTGGTTCTAGTGCTGTCTCTATCTCACTCTACCATTCAGTAACTCTGACTATATAGGTAAGTCACAAGTGTTATTTAAACTCATGTACTCCATCTATACAGAGATAGCAACACATGCCTTTACCCAAGAGGACTATGTGAGGATCCAGCAAATACAAAGGAAAATTTATTATAAACCATAGAAACCTATGGTTAATCTATTATTATTTATTAACAACATATACCATTGTGTATGTTTCAACTAGAACAATGATGAAGTCCTACAATACGATTAGAGATGGGGGTAGGGGTTAGTAAAGCGACAGGGATATTCTAAAAAAGAGGAACTAACAAACCCCTAAAGAATTTGACCAAGTATCAATAACAAGACTTAAGAAACATAATTTTGCTCATGCAACTTTTAGTATTCCACTTCATTAATAATGGGTCTCACAGGGATTGCTGCTGTAACACACTGCAGCATCCTTACACTATTTCAGAAAGCAATATTACATTTAAAAAAAAAAACTTTAAATAATTCTAAAATCTAGCTATTTAAAAACAGGTCAAAATTAGGAGTTTAGAAAATACTTTTATGCTGTGCATTGTATTTCTCCTTCTTACCATTTATCAAAGTTTCATTATGCTATTTTAGTGTCTGTCTCCTTCTCCCCTACTAAATTATAAACAAGTGTTTTTCATATGAAGAACTCACAAACCCCAGAGAACACATCTTGGATTCTAATTTGAGACACACTGCATTAAAAGTTAAATGCTATCACTTAGGGGATCAATGTAAGTAAGAGTGAATGTAAAAACAAATAGGATGGATTCTGGGAAGAGGGCAGAATAGGAAGCACCACAAATTTGTCACCCAGACAATAATTGCCCTAGCAGAATCTATGTGATGTAACTATTTTGGAATTCTATTGAATTCCAGAGTAGTCTATTGAAGGCTTGCAACTTCCAGGGGAAGTACTGGATGGTAAACTGTGGTTAATTCAGTCAATTTCAGCTCTTAGCACAGTAGCAACTATCCTACTCCCATCCCTCTGCCCTGTAACAGCTAGTTGGGCAAGTTTCCTGGAGCAGCTGGCACAAAAATTGCACAAACCAGGAGGGGCAAAAAAACAAAAACAAAAACAAACTATCCTTCAAATATATGGGATCTGTGCTCTGATCACTAATCGCTGCTTCTGATCACAGGAGTGCAGACAAAGAGGCAGTGGCCATTATTGAACTGCCCATAATTGATACAAATTTCTTCCCCTATGGCTGAAGTGACTCCAGAGGATTTAAAGGGCAAACATTTCCTCCCACCATGTCATTTTTCTCTTTTTCCCTTTTGAGAGTCAGACACTGAAACCTAGGATATTCAAAAGCAGCCACATATACAAGGGAAATTAGAATGTTACCGTGCAGGCCCAAAAAAGACCTGAGGAAGACCTTAAGTTTATACTGCAGACTGATTCTTGGCACAGAGATAGCCTACAATAATTTAAAAAATCCCAAAACAACAACGACAACAAAAAAAATAAAAACAAACAACAGCAAATCTTAGGAAAGGAGGAAAATCTGATTTCCAGAATTACAGCATCATAAGAGTAAAACATCCAGTTTTCAGCTAAGAAATCAAAAGGCATGCAAAGAAACAGCAGAGTGTGGTCCATTCAAAGATAAAGAGGAAGGAAGGAAGGAAGGAAGGAAGGAAGGAAGGAAGGAAGGAAGGAAGGAAGGAAGGAAGGAAGGGGAAAGGCCTTTAAAAAAAACCTGGCGCCAGATCTACTACACAAAGACTCTGAAACAACCATATTAAAGATGTTCAAGGAACTAAGAAGGTGGACAAAGAAAATGAAAAAAAATGGGAAAAAATTTAAAAGATAAAATAGAACAATCTATAAAAGACAGAAAACCTAAAATCAGAAGGAAATTCTGGAACAGAAAAGTTCAATAAATGAAATGAAAAATTCAATAGAGCAATTCAAAGGCAGATTTGAGCAGGCAGAAGAATTAACAAACTTAAAGATAGGACAATGAAATTATTAAGTCTGAGAAAGAAAGAAAAAGAACTAAAGAAAATGACCAGATTCTAAGGGATCTTGGTTCACCATTAAACAGACCCACACACAGATCATGGGAGTCCCAGAAGAGGAGAGATCAAGGAACAGAGAAAATATCTGAATAAATAATGAACAAAACATTCCCAAATTTGATAACAACAAAAAACAACAACACATAAATACAAACATTCAAGAAGCCCAACAAACTCATGATAGGATGAACTCAAAGAGATTCACACTGAGACACACTGAAATCACACTGTTGAAAGACAAAGACATAGAATTTTGAGAGCTGCAAGAAAAAAGTGACTCATTACATACAAGGGATCTTCAATAAGATTATCAACAGGTTTCTCATCAGGAACTCTGAAGTGAGAAGGCAGTGGGTCAATATACTTAAAGCACTAAAATAAAAACCTCTGTTAACCAAGAACCCTGTATCTGGCAAAACTGTTCCTCAAATGTGAGGGAGGAATCAAGGTATTCCCAGATAAACAAAAGCTGGTGGGGGGCACATTCATTACCAGTACAGCTGCCCTGAAAAAAATTCTTTGCTAAAGAGTTTTGCAGGTTGAAATGAAAGACACCAGACTGTAACACAAGGTGTTTGAAGAAATAAAGATCTCGGTAAAGATAAATACAAGGGAAATTATAAAAGCTAATATTATTGCAGCAGTTGTAACATCACTTTTTATTTTCTATATATTCTTAGAGGAAATGCTTTCAGTCTTTCACCACTGACTACAATGTTTGCAGTGGGTTTTTCACATACGAAAGATGAAAAGAGTTCTGTAAATGGATGACAGTGATGGTCGCACAACAATATGAATGTACTTAATATCACTGATACGTAGGGATGCCTGGGTAGCTCAGCTGGTTAAGTGTCTGCCTTCAGCTCAGGTCATGATCCTGCGGTCCTGGGATGGAGACCCGCGCATCAGGCTCCCTACTTCCCCCTCTGTCTTCTGCTGCTTCCCCTTCTTTTCTCTCTCTCTCAAATAAATAAATAAAATCTTTCAAAAAATACCACTGATATGTAACCTTAAAGATGGTTATAAAATGGTAAATTTTTGCATTTTATGTATTTTACCACAACTAAAAAAAATTGGGAAAAATATATGACCTCAACCTAATTATGCAAAAGACATATTAAAGACAAATTGAAATATATTCTACAAAATAACTACCCTGCTTTCTTCTAAAATGCCATATTCATGAAAGACAGTGGGGCTACTCCAGATTAAAGGAGACTAAAGTGTCATGAAGGCAGTGTAAAATCTTGGACCTATTTTTGTTTTTCCTACAAAAAACATTATTGGGGCAATGGGCAAAATATAATTAATGTCTGCAGATTAATCTGATACTAGTTTTATGCTAATGTTCATTTTCTGATATAGCTCATATACTGTGGTAGTATTTTTGTTCTTAGGAAAAAATATATAGTGTTATAAAATATCTGTATTTGGAAGTAAAAGGGAGAGAAACTTCTTTTGAAATGATTCGAAAAAGTAATATAATTATATAGGAAGAGAAATGATAAAGCAAATATGGTAGGTAAAAGGTTAAGAATTGGGGGATCTGGGTAAAGATATATGGGAATTCACTGCACTATTATTGAAACTTTCTTAAGTCTGAAATTTGAAAATAATGTAAAACAAACAAATCAAAAAAACCCCTCAAAATACAAACAGAATAAGGGCACTGCAGTCAGATAGTAGTATGTAGTTAAAAAGGGTCATCAAGGTAACTCGAAGTATGCTCTTCTGTTTAAGATTACCAGTAAAATGAAAATATACTTTAGATTATACTAATGATCAAATGATTTGAGATTCAATGCTCAGATGTTTTGTGAAACCTGAATGGTCCAAAAGCAATAAAAAAATGGTCTGCACTGGCTGTACCTCTTATGTAACTACTCTCATGTCATGTGGGAATTGTTAACTTGTCTCTCGCACAGACAATAGGCTCCTAGAGGTCAAGGACAATGTTATATTCATCTTAGTAACGACATGATTGGAACAATAACAAAAAATTGAATGAACACCAATCCCTCCAAAAGCACATAAACGAGTATGTACAAAGAATTTTACACACACAAATTAGTTACAAAGCATTTTTAACAATATCTTAATTACATGACAGATCCCCAAAATTGGTAGAAATAGAGTCTAAAGCATCTGGTTTCAAGCAAATCATTTACTCTGGGGTGGAAAAAAGACATTTAATAGGTCAGTATCTATGTGGAGAACTGTGGCTATGAGAAGCTGAGTCATTTCTCCACTATCACACAGCCAGAAAGGGGTGAGGCCGGGAAGTGGTAGTCAGGTCTCACTATAAAGTCTGTGCTCTTCATGCAACCTTGCAAGCAGCCATTCATTATCATTAGGCCTTCTGTATCACTATGTATAATAAGTATAATAATTCCTATTGTGGAAAAGCTTTCAAAAATTTAAAAGATCAATATAAAAGTACTCTGAAAAGTACAAAACTTCTACAAATAATTAGACCATACACACACAGTCTATAATTAGGGTTTCTATCTAACTTGCCTAATCCTCAAACTCATTTTAAAGTAGTCAGGGAGGCATTATCCCCCATTTTAATAGATGAAGGGAGTATAAAATGTAGAGGTTAAGTAACTTATTTGAATTGCAAAGGTAGGACTAGACTCCAAATCTTGTGTCTCCTACTTCTATATCTATTATATCCTGATGCATCTAAAATGTAAAGTAGTAGATCTTTAGAAGAAAAATTATTTTCATTTAAAATGTTAAAAATTGTGTTATAGATTAAGCATAGCTTTCAAATTTATTTGAGGACATTTTAATCAGTTATACTAATTTTTATAATGTCCGTATTATACTTGATTAATCAGGAACACACTTACTGATTCTGGAAAAACGAGGCACACCTGTAGGCTCTTCGCATTATACAACATACATGATTAATCTACCCTACATGGACTTTTCATAGTGTATTTAAAACTTAGAATGAGGCAAAGTAGAATAAATAAGCCTTTCTCTTGTGCACATATCCTCGTTTGTTTTTCTAACTTGTTCCCTGGTTCACTGTCTCAAAGAAATATGAGATAACACTAATAATATGAACAGCCAAGATCATGTGCCAGCTGCACATACGTTATTATTCTTCCAACAACATCTCAAGCTAGTACTACTATCATCTTCAGTATTAACAGATGAGTAAACAGAAGCTCAGTGTGGTTCAGAAAACTGCTCAGAGTTACACAGCTGGTAAAGTTGTAGGACTGGAATTCCAAACCAGATCAATCTGCCTCTAAGACCTCTCATTTATAACTACAGGGCTATGTAATGTCTCAACAATTTCCAAATATAGTGTGATGTTGTTAGGGACACTTGGAGTAAATAAGTCAGAGATCTTTGAGCAGGAAAGGACAGGTTCCTCATGGAATATAAGAACAGAAAATACTACAAAATTTCAAAGGATTTTAGGAAACTACTTTAACATCAAAAGAGGAATTGAAGTGACAAGAGTAAAATAAACTTCCAAATCCCCTACTTGAAAAAAATATTGTATTACTAAATCCTAGATGCTTGGAGAGATGTTATATTATTACAATATCACATAACACATAGGCTGCTTGCTTAGAATTATATTTTATTTATAAATTCAATTTCTTCTCTGCAACAAAGAGGAAAAAATCCATCTGAATTTATCTATTCAATCATTTACAATGATTTAACTTTTAATGATTTTCATAGAGTAAAAGATTATGTAGAAGTAGTAACATAATAACACAGACCGAAGTCTTAGTGTAGTATCTGTAATCTCCCCTAGAATCCTATTTTGCATAATGTTCCCATTGATTTTCATTTTTTAGGAGAGGGGAAGGGCACTGCAACAAGTAATCACAATTGATATCTCATATTACTCCCAATGGAACTTACACAATAAGCATACTATTTTTATCTAGATTTTATGCACAGATCAGTAATGATAAAAATAGTCAAAGATGCATTTATTTATACTTTAAATGAGATTGAGGTTGTTTACAATAGAGATCTGAGTTACTATATGCAATACTACTATCATTATTTTGACTTTAGATGACTTAGTTGATAGGATAGTTAGTATCTTAATAAGTCATCCCTTGAACTACTGAAGCTCTGAAGCTAAAAAAGTTCATATTCTCTAACATCTGTCTAGCATTTCATTTTATTTTTTGACTGTCACATGTTATCTTTTTATTTTCAAATTTTTATTTAAATTCTAGTTAGTTAACATACAGTACAATGTTGATTTCAGGAGTAAAATTCAGTGATTCACCTCTTACATACAATACCCAGTGCTCATCATAACAAGTGCTGTCCTTAATACTCATCACCCATCCAGCCCAATCCCCCATCTCCTTCCATCAGCCCTGTTTGTTCTCCATCTTTAAGAGTCTCTTAAGGTTTGTTTCCCTCTCTTTCCCACCCCCCATATGTTCATCTGTTTTGTTTCATAAATTCCACGTATGAGTGAAATCATACAGTATTTGTCTTTCTCTGACTTATTTTGCTTAGCATAATACACTCTAGTTCCAACCACGTTACTGCAAATGGCAAGATTTCATTCTTTTATGGTTGAGTAATATTCCACCGTGTGTGTGTGTGTGTGTGTGTGTGTGTACACACACAAACATTACCTTTTTAAAAATAAACTTTTATTGGAATAATTTTAGATTTACAGAAAAGTTGCGAAGATAGCACAAAGAATTCCCATGTACTTTACATGTATGGGCTCTTATTTTTAACTAATAAATGTGAATGTTATTTAACCAAATGATAGAAAAACAAATATTTCCAAAGAAGATAAATATATATTGGGAAACAAAAAGCTGTATGAATGACACATCCAGTAGAATATGAGGATAATAATTTTTATTATCTTAAGAAAATAAAATTTCCTAAAGCAAATAAAAACTGATTCAAACAAATTTATAAGTACAAAATGCATACAAATCTAAGGAGGTTCAATATTACAAAGTTTAGAATGTGTCCTATTTCATAGTTAACCTTAAAAATGGCACATATTGAACCCATTTTATATTAAATCCCAAATATTTAATTCCCTAAAAACACCAGTTGAAGTCCAAAATGAATTACTAAATCTAACAAAGAAATAGTTAAAACAGTTTGAAAAGAATACAAATGAAACATTAAAAGCAAATGAAATTTTTATAAAGAAAAAAGAAACTAATAAAAACCTGTGGTATGGTGGGTAGGATGACAGTATTCTCTGCAGGGACTGGCAGGACAGGGATCACAGGGACAGTGGGAGAAGAGGGAGGTACAGCTTCTGTTGGCTAAAAATCATCAACGACAAAAAATCAGGAAAAATACCAAAATAAAAGAAAAACACACAACAGAAAATTTTGTCATAAATTATAGTTTTCAGAAATAACTGAGAAATAGGTAAAATATTAATATGTTACTTCAAATTAAATGAGAAAATGCTCTTCAGAAATTATTTTAGAAATCATTACACCACTAATAATAATTTTAAGAACTGTAAAATGAGTGACTACTTTTTAGATGTTTCAATGAAAATAATAAAAGATAATGACTTAGAATTTTCTCCTCTAGGAGACAAAACACTCATTTCGAAGACTACAAAGTATTTTTCCAGCATTAAGAATATGTTTGACTACTTTCCTCCTTACATTCAAGGAGTCAAAAGCAATTTTATTAGCCCATCAGGCAGGCAACTGTGGCTTAGAAATTCACAAAAGATTCAAAGGACTTAAATCTATACCACTTCCTAAAATCTATGCTATTGACCTCTACTATCAAGAACTGCAATAACCTGCCTTAAAATGGCCTTTAAGAGGGTGTCTGGGTAGCTTAATCAGTTAAGAGCCGACTCAGGTGGTGATCTCAGCCTTGTGGAATCAAGCCCTGCGCTCCGCTCAGCACGATGTCTGCTTAAGTTTCTCCCTCCCTCTCCCTTTGTCCCCCTCCCCCTGTGCCCTTGCTCTGTCTCTCAAATAAATAATTAAATCTTTTAAAACAATTGCCTTTAAAGTCATTAATTCAACTAACATTCATTGAGTAACTATTATGTGCCAGACATATTCTGGAAAAAATCAACAAAGAGGAACTCTAGTGACATAAACTAAGAGGCTTTGATATTTTATTTGCTACTCTATCTGGCTTGATTAAATTAATTTTACAAAGATGTAAATGTAAAACAAGAGGTATTCTGTAGCTTGTCCTAATCCTTGTAAATTGGATTAATTCATAAACATTTACTATACCAATAACACGTTCTACATGTGTAAGAAAAACATTAAAATCAAACTGATAACAGGACAAGGTGCATTAAAAGAGACTTAAAACAGGAAGAACAACTTTGCTGAAATCCAAACTATGCTTTTCCTAACAAAGAAATACAAATTAAAATTACAATGTAGACCTTCTTGGTCTATCAAATCAATCAATCAAAATTTATCAAATACGTATGGGTTCTCTCCAACAATGGTGCTGGGACAACTGGATATCCACACACCAAAAAATGAAGTTATATCACCCTCACATCATATACAAAAATTAATGAGAAATTAATCAACAACTGAATTATAAATACTAGAACTCATAAAACCAGAAAACATAGGGGTAAATCTTCATGATCTTGGATCTGACAGTGGATTCTTAAATATGTCAAAAGTATAAGTGACAAGAATAAATGAATTGGACTTCATCAGAATGAAATATTTTGTGCACCAAAGGACATTATCAAGAAAGTGCAAAGACAACCTACAAAATGGGAGTAAATGTTTCCAAGTCATACATCTGATGAGGCTTTAATAGCCAGAATACATAAATAACTCTTACAACTCAACAACAAAAAGAGAATTAAAAAATGGGCAAAGGACTTGAGTAGTCATTTCTCCAAAGGAGATATACAAATGGCCAATAAGCACATGAAAAGATACTCAACAAATTAGAGAAATGCAAATCAAAGTTACAACAATATATCACTTCACACCTGTTAGGACGCTGTAATAAAAAAAGAAAAACGAAAACGAAGAAACAAGCCTTGGTGAAAATGTGCAGAAACAAATCCTCAAAAACTGTCGGTAGGAATGGAAAATGGTGTAAGCTGCTGTGGAAAACAGTTGGATGGTTCTTCAAAAAAGCTAACCACAGTATTACCATATAACCCAGCAATTCTATTCCTAAGTATATATACTCAAAAGAACTGAAAACAGGGACTTGGATACTTTACATCACAATGTTCAGCAATGCATTATTCACAACAGCCAAAAGGGTAGAAACAACCCAAGTGTCCATCAACAGACAAATGGATAAACAAAATGTGGTATATACATATAATGAATATTATTCGGTCATAAAGAGGAATGAAATTCTGACACACGGTACAACACAGATGTATATTGAAAACATTATGTTTTCAAGTGAAATGAACCAGACACAAAAGGACAATTTTGTATGATTCCACTTATATGAAATATTTAGAATAGGTATATTCATAGAGATAGAAAGTAGAAGAGAAGTTACCAGGTTAGGGGGAAGAGCATGGGAAGTTATCACTTAATGGTCACAGAGCCTGTGAGAGGTGATGAAAAGGTTCTGGAAACCTAATATGATGGTTGCAACACTGTGAATGCAATTAATGCCACAGAATTATACACTAAAAAAGGTTAAAATGACAAATTTTATGTTAGGTATATTTTACCACAATAAAAAAACTCAAAGCAAATTTTAATGCATGGAAACAGGTCCTTTCCTGTTGTTGGATATATAAATTCATACAAACTTTAAGAAAAGCAATTTAACATAATAAAAAAATCATTAAAATAAAAAAAAAAAAGAAAAGCAATTTAGTAGTAATTATCTACAGCCTTAAAAATGTCTGAGCGCTTAGACTTAATTCTAGTATTCTAAGAATCGTAATACAGTCTATTGACCATTGTTCATACTTGGGGAAATGTGGAATATCCTAAATATCCAAAGGTGCTGGAAAGGTTAAGTTCATAAATAATGATAATTACATAAGATTAAATATTACACAACAATTAAAAATCATTTGTAAGAACAGTTTGTAAGTCAATAAAGTCCCTGTAGGTCTGGTTGGGACTCTAGTCACTAATTATATATCATTTCCATAAAAAAAAATCTTTAAACTCCACATGAGTTTAAAATGCATCACTTAAATGCTAACCAACTTTCAGTCTAATACTTATATCACTTTTTAAAAATGTTTGAAAACCCAGAGGCTCTGACTCCTGATTTACAACAAAGTGTGAGAAAAAGATACTTTTAAAAGAACTGCCACTTGATCAACTGGGTATACATACAGAAAATGAAATGAATCCCATCTCTACCTTACACAATACTAAAGATTAATTGCAGACTGTTTGCTAACACAATTGAGAGAAGTACAAAAATTAGATTTCTAGAAAATAATAATGACAGAATATCATCATGACCTTGGTGTAGGTAAAGTCTTAACAGGAAGGTACAGATTGTTGAAGCCAAGCAGGGTGAGGAGAGTGTCTGTATGCAGGGAGTAGAGGGGTGGCAGTGGTCTAGCACAGGGTGCTTGCAGCCTGAGCAGGGTAAGGAGGGTGTCCACATGGGCCGAGCAGTGGCAGCAGCCTGATGTGTTTTGCTGGAACCTAAATGTGGCAGTAGGAGTCATCTGGCATGAAGTTAGGGACCTCAGTGGAGTAAAAAGGGGATCTGCTGGAGCTTGGGCAGAGTAAGGAGGGTGTCCCACCAAGAGGAGCAGTGATGGGAGAATGCTTACCTACAGGAGATTTTGATCTAATAAATGCGTATATAAAGGATAATGGGAACAAGATTCCTCATGTCAGAGAAAGGAGTTACAAATATGGAAAGGGAAAAAATTAGCATGATACCTAAGGTTCTAGAACAGAACTGGAGGTATTAGTATGAATGCATGGTTTTCAATATATATAGACATAGGAACACAGACAGGAATGTACATAAATTATATGTACATATATTCCCTAGCTCTGCCCACAAAGATGATCTGGGGGCAGTAACACACCAATAGCATGAACACACCCAGCACTCAGATCATGGTTTCTAAATACCCATTCTCAAATAAAAAAATAAATAGGAGTCTTTGGAGAAATGGCTTGAATTTCAGTGCTAGAGCTTAGCAAGTACAATATGATTCTAGAACAACCTGCTGTGCCAGAAAATACAGAAGTGCTCAAGGAATAATGAGGGTAGGACAAAAGACACAGGAGTTAGCGTGAAGGGTTTTCATCAGTCAGACTGGGAACAATTTGAGATTCAAAATAAAGATAACAATGGCATACACTGAATAAAAACAGGATTCCAAGAGTCCATATTGGTTTAATAATTATAAAAATAAATGAAGAGTACAGAAAGCATTTCCTAATAGAAGAATGCCAACTAAAAGATGTAGAGAAATTCTAGAGTTATAAAATCATCATTTGGCAAACATCACAGAAATAATACATTCAAAAAACATCAACAGATGTAAAAATTCCACTGCTGCTGAATGAACCTTCCATTTCATTCTAGTAGATGAACATGGACCCACTCAAGCATTTCTCTTAAAAACGTTTATTAATTACAGTGAAGAAATCTTGCAGATACTATCTTAAAGTTAACATTACCAAGGATGGGACAAATCAAAACCATTCTACCTGATAGGATATAATAAAAACATATCATTTCTAAGAAATTCCAATCGAAGATGCATAACTTGAATCCAGTCACTGAACATCAGACAAACCCAAATTGACCGATACGCTATAAAATAACTGCTGCAGTCATCCAAAGTATCAAAGGAAAAAAAGTCTAAAGTTTATCATTATTTTTTATAACTTCAGTTTTTTTTTTAAACAGCTTTATTGAGGTATAACTGATATTCAAAAAACTTCACCTATTTAATGTAAACAACTTCATGACTTTGGATATATGCATGCACCTGTGAAACCATCACAATTAAGGTAACCGATACAGCTATCACCTCTAAAGTTTCCTTATGCCTCTTTAGTGGGGTCAGATATTAGCTGATTAATAATCTACTTTAACATAAAAATAAGAGCTAAATGCTTACGTCAAATTTCAAGGTCAAGCACAAAAATTTCCTCCACTAGGCAGCTGCTCTTCATAACCCTTTATGATAAACTATAAATCCTTTAATATTTATTACGTTTAAACCTCACTGTAACCTTGGCTCTAAGCCTCTTCTAAAGCTATCTCCTTTAGATAAGGATCTGAATACCATTTAAAAAAAATCCTAAAACAACTTACGCCATCTTAATCCACCCGACTCTCTAAAGGGCAATGAACAAGTACTTTGAAAAAGAACATACGCTTCTGCCAGTTTCTTAAAAAAGGTGAATCCTGTTGAGAAAGTCTTCGAAAACAAGTAACATATCAATACATACAATTTCCTAGCCATAGCTGATAACCAATTCAGGTAACAAAGATTTACAGAACAACAAAATAATTCATTTAGTCCATCTGAAACGAAAATACAGCCCTAAACAAATAATAGATAATCAAATGAAGGCTGAGTGATGCAGAACAGCATAGATGTTAGATCTGATAACAGAGTAATAATAGAGTAAAATAAAAAAGGTAAGAGGATATTTTAAGTGCAGAATTTAGAGCAGTGTAAAATTCTGGGGTGTTGTAGAAGATTCTAAAATGGAAAATGTCATGCTTTCGATTCTAATGTAAACAATGAGACGGCAAAATACAGTAACCATTATATTTGGGTTATTACAGAAAAGGAGAAATTCAGCATAAGCATTTTAAACTTGAAAAATCTTATATACATATACATATTTCGTCAGGCAATGGTAACTATTATACCATTATCCTTTTCCTGCTCCATTTGTATCACTCAATAAGATCAGCTCCAAAGAGTTTTTTTTTTTTTTAAATCATGACCATGTGACTAACAACAGTCTCAGTTGTTTCTATCCATAGCAACACCATAGAATCATTAGCCTCTGAGGCTGCCTTCAGAGACTTGTTTCCATGACAACAGAGGCTATAATATTAACAGTGTCTCAAAGAACATTGCAGAAAATTGTAAATTTCTGTAAAGTAATTGGATTGTACATATTTTAAAAGTACTTTTTCTATGACAGTATGAAATTGACAGCTTTTGGGAAAGTGTTTTAACAATCATTTTTAGACATTCTCATTAAATTTCTTCATAGTTTTACATTTTAAATTCAATGTAAATCTTAAAATTACAAAATCAGCTTTTAAAATATAACAGATTTTCATTAAAGTGGTCTGAAGCCTTATTAGGTACAGTCACGTGCATAATGTATACTGTACATCAACATTTATGACTATGAACCACCCTCTTTCATCTCTATTCATGCAACAATAAATGCCCCTGGCCTCTTAAGAAGGCAAATACTGCTGAGAAACTCTTCAAACAACATATCAACACACACAATTTCCTAGTCACAGCTGATAACCAATCCAGGTGTAGTAACCAATTCAGGATACATTCAGGAATGTATACTGAGTGAGCCCCCATTTATTAAATCGCATTCTGCTTAAAATAGCTCAAGAGGTTCTTATATGTGCATATGAATCCTGACTGATACAGGAAGAGACAGAAAGGACAATTAGGCTGCTGTGATAATCCAGATTCTCGAGAGGTCATCAATGGCTTGGTGAAAATGGACATGAGTAGTCAAACCAAGATAGATTTTGAATGTACAACTAGTGTTATCTGGTGACTAATGGGAAACTGGGAGTTAGGAAGGACTATTAAGAATAACACCCACAGGGGCGCCTGGGTGGCACAGCGGTTAAGCGTCTGCCTTCGGCTCAGGGCGTGATCCCGGCGTTATGGGATCGAGCCCCACATCAGGCTCCTCTGCTATGAGCCTGCTTCTTCCTCTCCCACTCCCCCTGCTTGTGTTCCCTCTCTCGCCGGCTGTCTCTATCTCTGTCGAATAAATAAATAAAATCTTAAAAAAAAAAAAAAAAGAATAACACCCACAATGGCTACTAAAAATGATCTTTTACATCATAGTTAGACCCAAGCAGAGAAGATATGCAAGGCTATATAAATATATTTCTAATGTTTTCTCACTAAATTATTAAAATGATTTTCATAGCATAAGATGAAACTCTGAAGAAAGACAACCAAAATCATACTACAGGATAATTTATAATTGTATCTAACATTAACGTGTTATATGAATGAGGTAAACTGAGCTTAGAATATATACAAAGATTCAATAAGGTCTAAATAAATTTATACCACATTTAGGGAAAATGAAATACATGAATTAGCAAATCTTTTGTTAATATCGTAGATAACATGGAAAAGTCATTACTCTTGTGCCACTGTTGGTCAGTAAGTACCTTATTTTGGTTTTGTATGGCATAGTTAATATTCTTAGTCCAAGTTCCTCCGTATCTACTATGCAGCAATGAGATACGTTTCTCTGATCATATGTCAAAGAAGCTATTTAAGAAGGGGGTAGAAAACAGAAAAAATCCGGCAAGCCTTCTGCATGTTTATAGAAGAATAAAATACAGCACAGTAGATTCATCAAAAGTCTGCTTGGTAATCACTACACTCAACAGGAATCTAGTACCTTCAGAATAAAGGTATTTTTCATTACTTAAATCTGACTCTTTATTTGATTCAGATGACTTTTTTTGGGCCACAGTTATTGTAAACAGCTTCAACATAAACTGGTGCAGGGGGAAAATGTTATTTGAACCAGCTGCATGTGACATCCATATTATAATTATCTCAGAAGCAAACATCAATAAACCAGGTACATTTTAAAACAAATCACTAACAGTATTAAATTACAAAGTTTCGATTTTAAAATAACAAAGGGGAGATCAGAAAATAGATCTAGTGATTAATAATCCTATTATAGAAACATGGGTACAAATTCGTTACTTCACACAGACAGATCACCTAGTTCATGAATCTATTTCTGCTTGCAAGATTCATGATACTGAGTTAAAGTTTATCATTCTTTTTATTATGAAAAGATGGTATTCTATCAGCATTCAGCTCGTCACTTTGTACTGGTAGAAGGATGAGTCAACAACACAAAAATTTAAAGAGACCTTAAACTTGGATTTAAAGAAATGGTTACATAATTAACAAGTAGGTGTGAAACTACAAACTGCAATATACTTTAACCTGATTTTCAAACCAGAATATGGTTAAAGAAACCTGCACAGCCATGGACTTCATGATAACAAATATAAAATGGGCCCTCTATGCTTCCTAGTAATCATGCATTCACCCTATCCTATTCATTCTTCTACAAGTCCCTAACGATTCCAGCCCCTGTTGCCTTTCTACTATTCTCCTACCACTTACTGTTTCAGCCATACTGACCTCCCTGCTGTTCTTCAAATACCCTAACCATGTTCTGGTCTCAGTCTTTTATTTACTATTTCTCTGCCTAGAATGCTCTTGCCCTAGCCATTACATGGCTCAATTCCATTACTTCTTTCATGACTTTATTCAAATATCAAATATACACAGCAGATATTGCTAAAAGATTTTTCTGTGTGCTTGGGTAGCCACTACCAATCAGAAGGTGTTCAAGATGTTCCATCATTTGATGAACTTAGGGCATAAGTCTCAAAAATATAAAAATGCCAAAGAATTGCCAGTTTCATATTTTTCTTTATCTAGCAATAGCTAATTGCCTAATAATGTCCTACTTGAAAATAAACATGTCTTGCTCAAGTATATTTGCTCAATAAATTTTCATCTTTTTTTTTTTTTAAAGATTTTATTTTTAAGTAATCTCTACAACCAACGTGGGGCTCAAACTCACCACCCAACATCAAAAGTTGCATGCTCTTCCAACTGAGCTAGCCAGGTGCCCCTCTTCTCTTTTTAAAACTATATTAGGAAGTATTTCTTACTGACAGCTTATATTCAAAAGCTATGGTGCCCATCTTCCAAACTTCTAGGTTCTAATTTCAACTTGTTCCTAGGTCCCTACCACATATGGCAGCTCCTTCCTGTGGTTACTACTTGTTTTACTTTGGTGTTCTCATTTTTCCTTTTCAGTTCTCCAATTCTCTTTTAAGCCCCCCCTCCCCCCAATATTACATTCTGTTAAAATAACTGCTGTAGTTCCTGTTTTCCTGGCTGGACCCTGTCAAGGTTACCTCTGGCTAAAACACAATTTTTTATCGTTCTATAATTAGATTGCTTCTCCTACCTTTCCATTCCTCACTTAAAAAAACAGACTATTTTGTGGAACTAATGATAATGGTGGTGATGAAGATGGTAATCATGATGATTATCAGGTATTATTAGGGCTTTGCTTGTACTGTCTCATTTAATTCTCACAAAATCTTGATGCAAGTAACACTTTCATCCCTATTTTCCACAGGTGGAGGAAAGAGACTCAGAGAATTTAGGTGTATTTGTCTAAAGTGCTACAGCTTGTAAATGGCAGAAAGGAGATTTAAACTCAGGCCACCATCCTCCAAAGACAGTTTGTTCTACCAGAATGCTACATTGTCTTTTTAAAATACTTCATAAAGAGTTATTTTGTCCTTACTGTTACTATCATATTTTACTGCAAAGACAATATATAATACCCCAAAAAGAAACAGAATACTTCAATCCTTAGCTCAAGGACTGGCAAACATTTTCTAAAAAGGGCCAGATAATACATATTTTAGACTTTATGGGCCATGTTTCTGTGTTGCAACTACCCAACTTTGTGCTGTAGTAGCTTAAAAATAGCCATAGGCAATACACAAATAGACATAGCTGTGTTCCAATAAAACTTTATTTACAAAAACAAGTGGCAGGCTGGATTTGTGCTGACTCCCACTTTGGTGATTTAAAAAAGAAAAAAAGGCTGATCAGATTGGTGAAGAAAACAGAAAATGACTTCATGATACTCAGGCTAGTTTTTACTAATTACAATTGCTTTAATTTTGTTGCAATGCTTTATCTATGATAATAAAAATATGCAACTCCTCCCATAAGATCATGGAAGTGAGAGTAAAAAAAACAAACAATACACATGGAAATTTCAAGTTTCATCTGTAGTTCTATAAAATATTTTTACAAAAAAGGCCTATAAAATAAAGCAGTGTTCTTATAACTGAAAGAATTTAAGCTCTATACTGTATGTAGCCTTCCAGGTTGGGAAGAGTGTTTAAATTACATGATTTTTGTTCTCCTTCCCACTCCTACCCCCCTCCAAAATCCTGCTTATGGTATTTAGTATAGATGAAGCAATTAATTCCTAAGATCGGTATGCATCTTGCTTGTTTTACCTCTAGCTTTCAAAATACTTTCAAACTGATTTCTTTTTCAAATTTATAACACTTTGTTTTTTTTTTTTTTAAAGATTTTTTTTTATTTATTTATTCGACAGAGATAGAGACAGCCAGCGAGAGAGGGAACACAAGCAGGGGGAGTGGGAGAGGAAGAAGCAGGCTCATAGCAGAGGAGCCTGATGTGGGGCTCGATCCCATAACGCCGGGATCACGCCCTGAGCCGCAGGCAGACGCTTAACCGCTGTGCCACCCAGGCGCCCCTCAAATTTATAACACTTTGATACATTAGGTGGTTCTACCAAAGATCAGTCAGAGTTAAATACAGAAAAATGAGGCTGGGATCTGTTTTGATCCAAATCTCAGATTATAATCTCTAGTTATTTCTCTCAAGACCAACAAAAAATCTGTAAGGCAATCTACTGGTCCTATTCTGTCATAACAATAACTGCTTCACACTCCAGAGCTGGCTGAATCAATAGCCACAATTTAGATGTCACAAAAACTAAAAAACATTGTTCAGAAATAGTATTAAATTGGGGTTTACTAAAGGATAAAGAATTAATAGGCAGGACTCCTTTTAAGAGGTAGGGAGAAAAATCTTTTAAACACATTTATCTAGAGGCAGAAGAAGTTGTGTTTAGGCTTTCCTAAAATTCCACTACCTCCAGATGTCATTGCCAGTTGGTTTATACTTGCACAAAATAGGTCCAGTCTTTTTTGATTGATTTGCATATGCCTGTAAAATTATTACATCAGTTGGTTTATTTAAAGTTTGTTAAATAAGGTGATAATTGTAGACTACTGTTCTCCACATGGTCTGAACAACTATTTTTACCTTTATAAAAATTCTAAATTTTGATATAAAAATGGAGGACTGAAATGTAATCTAAATTAGAGTGCCAGGAAGCACAAAGAATAACACAGAAAAAAAAATCTTTAAAGAAAATGAATCTAAGTCAAATTTTAACGATAAGAATTTAAATTCTTCATATGTATAAGAATACATATGCCTAATTTTTTCACAAAGAGCTTTGGATTACTTTTGAAATATACATGATTTTACAAAATCTTGTAGTGTAGACTTTTTTAATTAAAAAAATTTTTAAAGAATTTTAAGCCATAGTTCTACATAAAAGTGGCTTGGGAAATTTACAGTGGCCAAACCATATTCAGAAGCTCCAAACTTCCTTATAGCCAGCATCAGATTAAATGAAAATAAACAAGTATATAACATTTGTTTATTAGTTCAACAAATACTTATCAAGTGCATTCACCATGCGAGGCTCTGGGGATACAAGAAAATACACATCTTGTACTATCAGCTCTTATAAAACTTATGGTTCAGCAGCTAATATTAAACAAATCATTACCAACTGATTACCTGAAATAAACTGACTATAGTTGTGATAAGAAGTATGAAGTACAAATCTCATGAAAACACACACTGCTTGAAAATACAGGCAAAATGTTACAAACGCTGAATCTCTTATCCTGACCCCATGAGAAGTGGATAATTTTTCAGCACTGTTACTAACACATTATTTAAAAGGTTAACTTTAAAACTTGTTTGAATTTATTAAAAATATATAAGCTGCAGCTTGTGAAATTTCTCTTTCTACCTATTTGCCCTTGACAAAAGGGCCATCTAACAATCATGACACTATACAGAAGCTACAAAGATGAATACAACATACTTCCTATTTATAAAGAGATTAAAAAAATTTCTTTATTCTTTATATATATATAATAATTCTTTATTCTTAAAAAACTAGTTTTTTTAAGTTAGAGCTAATCTATCTCCATTAAGATATTAACTTTTTTAATAGGCTTTATTTTTTTAAAGCAGTTTTTAGGTTCAAAGCAAAATTGAGCATAAAGTACAGAGCTCCTATATAGCCTACACCCACACACATGCAGAGCCTTCCCACTATCAACATTTACCACCAGAGTGGTACATTTGTGCAAATGATGAACCTACACTGACACATCACTTTATCCAAAGTTCACAGTTCAGGGTTCACTCTTGGACATTCTATGGGTTGTAACAAATTTATAATGACATTCACCTACCAATATAGTATTATACAGAATAGTATCACTGTCTGAAAGTCCTCTGTGTTCTACCTATTCATCATCATTCTTCCTTAACCCTTGACGACCACTGATCTTTGTACTGTCTCCATAGTTTTGCCTTTTCCAGAACGTCATACAGTTGGAAGGACAGGGTATGTGGCCTTTTCAGATTGGCTTCTTTCACTTGGTAATACATATTTAAAGTTCCTCCATGTTTTTTCATTTCTTTTTAGGGATAAATAAATTCTTCTGTCTGGATGTACCAGACTTTATTTATCCATTCACCCACTAAAAGACATTTTGGTTGCTTGCAAGTTCTGGCAATCATAAATAAAGGTGCTATAAATGTGTGCAGGTTTTCATGTTGACATACTAACACATCTGGGTAAATACCAAGGAGTGCAACTGCTGGACACTATGGTCAATTTGGTATTTTTAAAAAGGCTTATATAACCATTGTAAACAGTTATTTTTTGTTTAATCTTCATCTCTATACTTTTCTAAAGTGTCCTACTCTACAAATGATTGGGTCTTAAACATCATTTGAACAAATTTTTAGTGGGTACATATAGAAATTTCACAATGTTCTTCAGGTGAAAAGGGGAACAATTAATTTCTAAATCCGAGTCATGGTCTCCATCTTACCATTTAGCTTTAGTGGCCTTTTGAGTGGGCACTTAAACAGTGCTAACAGGCAGCACCTCACAACCAGTATAAAAGAGTTTTTATACCAACCTTGGTTTCTTGGTTAGCCAATACCCAAAGGAGACTATTTCTAACTATTCTCCTAGAAGCTATTCTATCAAAGTCAGCATTTCCAAAGTAGTTTAAGAGGACTGTCTCCCTACTTTCTATATATTCTAGTTTAATATGAAGGCATTATATTGCTGAATATAACCAATTTCATTCCATAGAGATGAAGAAAAATATATAAATTTGATCTAACACTTCAAAATACAACTATCATTACGCATGAGTCTAAATGTATGAAACATGTATAGAGGAAGGTTAGGCCAATTCAGAATGGTCCAAGGTGGAGATGTCTTGGTGTGACTAGACCTGCCGCCTGGTGGGGAAAATCGGCAGATAAATGGCTATAAATGATGTGCCATATGCCTTTGTTTGCCTGGTAAGTCTATATTTATGCCTGTTGTCCCACTTTAATTATTAATAGTTTTCTCTTTCCATCAAAAGTACTTCAGTTTCGTCGATGAGTTACACAGTCATCCTAATAATAAGGAAATTGAATGATTTCTCTCTTCTCTCTCTGTCTCACCTCCTCATGAATCTCTCTTCCTAGAGGGGTAAACAGGAAGAGAATCATCAACTAGAGGATCAGAATAACACTAGATAAAGTGTGATATATGTTTCACAGAAGGCCTAAGGAAGAAATTCAGATAAATATATTTATAATAATAAAGTATCAGATAATATTGAATGCTATAAGGAAACAGTTTTTTAAAGGTAAGAACACAGAGTAATGTTTGGAGTGAGTATCCGCACAACCTTAGATAAGAATCCTGGAACGACCTGTGAAAAGGCACAGATAAGGAGATATCTGAAGGCAGAGGGAATGAACCATGAGAATGTCTAGGGGAAAGAATGTTCCAGGCAGAGAGAAGAGAACATCAAGATAAAGGTTCTTAAATGGCCACAACTGATGAATTTGAGGAACAGTAACAAGGCCAGTATAGCTGGAGTAGAGTTAAGTGAGGGAGCAGTAGCAAACACAAGTGGATGTACTGCCGGGGCAAGATCATACAGGTGTTTTGGTCTGTGGTTAAGAAGAATTATAAACTGGATCAGATGACATGGAAGGGTTAAAAATAAGGTACTGACATTCTGAAAGGATGACGCTGGCTGATGGGTGAACAGACTGTTGAAAGAATGGAGACAGGGAGGCCAGTCAGAGGTCTACTGGGGCAGTTCAGACAACAAATTAAGTAATTTAAACTAGTAGTTGTGGAAATTGTAAAAAGTGGTCAGATCATAATATATCCTGGACATACAGCCAATAGGATTTACCATTAGACTGAATGTGGACCATAGGAAAAAATAATAGAAAACGATTCCAAGAGTTTCTATCTTCAGCATCTCAGTGAGTGATGATGAAAGACGACAATAGGGAGAACAATAAAACTGGAGACTTGTTTTCGACATGTTAACTTTCAGATACTTAATCCAAGCGGAGATATTGTATAGGAAGTTAGATAGACAAGTCTAGTGTATGGGGATTAGCTCCAGGCTAAAGATACAAATACTGATGTTATTTAAAGGCACAGGAGTGGATGAGATCACCTGAAATGTGAGTATAAAAAGACAAGTTCAAGGACTGAGCCCTGAGGCACTCTAACATTTAGTGGCAGAAAGAGGAGGATACTGCAAAGGAAACTGAGTTTGGGAGAATATTGGAAAGATAGTGTTCAACAGTAAAAGGCGAAAAGAATTTAAAGGAGGGAACCATCAATTGCGTAAAAGCTGTTGTGGGGTCAGGTAGAACAAAAACTTTCAAGTGATCATCGGATTTGACAATCCACTCCAAAAGAGGATTATTTGTTTGGTAGTTTTAATGAGAGGTATTATAGGAGGTATACATGTTGATGAGAATAATTCAGTAGAGGGAGAAAGACAGATAATGCAATGAAGAAGAGAGAATTTCAGAAGTCCTTGAATAGTCAAAGGGACGAAGAAGTGAAGGGTGAGCTGTAGGAACAGATGGATCATTCATATCAACAGGCTAGAGAATACAGAGTAAGACCATCAACTGAGAATGAGGGCCAGGAAGTGAGTACTGGAAATTTATTGTGCAACTTTGGAGCAGTGTGGAGGAGGCAGAGTTGCAATTAACCTAGGTTGAATCTTACCAATGAAGTGACGGAAAGGCAACAGAGTTAATGAAAGGCAGCACTTTTAATCATGGACCAAGGAATCTGAGCAAGGCAAGGAGGGAAGTGAGAGCATGAAAGGAGTAACAGATAATGGAAAGTTGGGCTGAAGGTCTTCAGAAGATAAATTTTTAAAAAATCACTGTAATAGGGTAAGTGAGCTAAAAAGAAAGTAAGTGCTAGTCAGATAGTTTGAAATGCTTGCAAATGAGATTTTTTAAGTGGTACGGTCAATGGTAATGAGTTCTTAAATGTAACGATTTAAGGGGGTCACCCAACTGAAGAAGACTAGATTCCTAGAGGTAAGGATATCAAAGAATTGAGAAGTCAAGATTTCGGATAGATCACACTAGGATACTGAAAATCACTAAGAATAATGACAGAAAAAGTGGGCAGAGAAGAGATAGTAAACCAGGTGATCAAATCATCAATGAGTAGGAGTGACTGAAAGAGATGCAGATGACTAAAAAAGGAGGGGAAGTAGAAAATATTGTCTGATGGCATACACATTTTTTTTTTAAAGAAAGAGGAGATACAGTCACCCATAAATATCAATGATAAGCAAGGAAGACAGATAAGATTTCCCCTTTTTGTGAGTGATATAGAACAAAACAGTATCGCCAGGGAAATGCCAGGTGTCTGTGAGAGAAAAAAAGGGTGAACCACCAAAGAAGAATCTGAGGATAAAGAAAATTTTGCTGATGATGAATTGGGAGTTCCAAAAGGCAGACTGAAAGGCCTTGGTAGGTCAGAGAGAAATGGGAGTTTAAAACAGATTAGACATATAGCAGAATCACTCAGAGATAAGGAAATGAATGAGAGTGATCTGGAAGGTTTGGACTTTTTGGGGTGACTAAGGGTAAAAGGATATAGAGTATAAAATTAGTCCTGATGGTATACCTAGGAAAGCCTGGTAAAAGGTGAATAATCAATTAAACTTAGTTGTCTACTTGTGACTGGTTTAACAATTTGCAAAAGGGAATGTTGGGAGGAGAGGAAAAGTCAGGGAATTGGTGGTCTCACCAAGAAGGGAGGTGCTCTTTGGCCCCCCCCTTTAAATCCTACAATTAAAGGTGTTGAGGTCTGGAGTTCTTAAAAAAGTACATGGCTGTACTTACAGTTAATTTATTCAGTCAACACTATTTATTGAATGTCTGAATAAACTCTACTACCCTAGGTGCTGTAATTCCTAATTATCTGTATTTAAATTTGTTCATGGACTATCGAAAGTAATATAAAAAGAAAATAATAATATAATGAAGTAAAACTGCTAGGCACTGTTCTAAGTATGATACATATATTAAATCATTTAATAAAATTAACTCATGAGGTTGATACTATTATATGCATTTTTGGACAATATGTTGAATGCACAGCTCTACAAAATTAAACCCTTTATAATCTAGAATGTATCTGTTTAGGACAAATAGTATTCTTTTTACACAAATTAGCCTCTATATTTTTCCACATGGGTATCTGAAAAGTGTTTTCCTGCATTTTAATGTAGGACAGGGTTTTTCCTTTTAAAAAAATTATCCAATTCTTATTAAAATTTTATTGTTCTACTTCAATTATGACAAGTCATCATGTCTGTTCCATTCACTCGCAGGAAAAGAACTTTGTTGTTTTCAGCTCAATTTGGCATGTGAGTTGTTTGGGGGAGGGCAGAATCCTGTTTGACTATTTATAATGATCCATGTTAGGGATTTTCGAATAGTCCAAAATATAGGCACAGGTGCTAAACACACATTCAAAATGACCTACCACTTCACAGCTGTTCAAAGTTTATATGACTACTATACTCATTAATAAACACTGATATCGCCAAGGAGGAAAAACTTTTTACCTAAGGGCTAATCAAGTAGCAAAGACTAGAAATGCTGGAGTTCTTTAAAACACTCATGAATATAAAAATTGGTCCGAGACTGGAATAGAGGTGAGTGTGCTAAATAAGACAGAGCATATTGGCATTAAGTGATCCTAAATGCAAGAACAGAGGGAATTCTGAGGTAAAGAACCGGGGAGGGTTTGACAACATGTAGGCCTTTTTTTTCTGTATTATCCAAAATTAAAAACATTAGTATGAAGCACAAAATAGAAAAAACTTACACCGAAGTAAAAAAATTAGAAAGTCCTCTTAATTTAACATTAAAACAAAAACAAAAACAAAAAAACAACCCAAGGGCACATAGGTGGCTCAACTGGTTGTTTGCATTCAACTCAGGTCAGGATCCCAGAGTCTTGGGATTGAGCCCCCCATAGGGCTCCTTGCTCAGTGGAGAGCCCTCTTCTCTTTCTCCCTCTACTGCTTCCCCTGCTTGTTCTCTCTCTTTCTCTGTCAAATAAATAAATAAATAAATAAATAAATAAATAAATAAATAAAATCTTTGGGGGAAAAAAAAAGGCAACCCATGTGAACTTCTAGGATATAACCCAATGACAAAAATGAGAAAGCTGTACAGTTACCATCATTGTGTAGGGACTCACAGGGGTGAGGAAATCAGGTACATGGGGATTTGTGTGGCCTGAAGGAAATATGAAGAATGGAGGGGAGGAAAAGGGAAACATAGAAAGAAATGGGCTACTGTGAAGAACTAAAGGCCCTGGTGAGGAAAGGAAAGTGGATCCAAGAAAAATAGGTACCCGGGAGGTTTCGGATTAGGTGCTGTATTTTGGAAGGCCATAAACTAACAAGGTTTTGGTGACTGAAATGGCTAATAATCAATTCCATAAACATTTACTGAGCATCAACTATATACCAAGCCCTATCCTAGAAGCTGAGTGTGTTGCAGAAGTTTATAACCACTTAGCTTCCTTAACACATTAATGACTTCATACTAAATTACAGATATTCCAGTAGAACCTAGCACATAATCGGAGTTATGAATGTGAATACTTCCAACACACAAGCAATTTAAATGAATCTCTAAATAAATTTTCTTTTTATTTATAGAGGGTATTTGGGGGGATATTAAATCAGAATGACTTTCAAATTAATAAAACTTGATTTAATAGCAATTCTCCAAACTGCTAAAAGTATCATGCTGCACAGTAACAAGGAATTAGATTCAAACTTAATCTTGCTATCAAATCTTACAAAAAATATTTCTAACAAGAGTGAAATAGGAAACCTGGTAATCACTGTTGCTACTTATCAATCAGAGAACTATCATAGTACTATCTTCACAGATACATAGTATATGTTCAATAAATTATGAAATTTCATTAATTTACCTTGTTTTTAACAATATGCAAATCCTTCTGGTGCTACAAATTAAAAACTGCCAGCCATGGGTCAGTAGATGAAACAGAAAAATGTAGTCTACCATCAGCCAAGATCCAAATCTGTCTAATATTCTATCTCGGTCCTATCATATTTTATCCAGTAAATGAATTCCAGTGAGTTACAACAAAAGACTTGGATATATAAAACATCTAACTCATCAGTTAGTAAAATATGTAGAACGAAAAATGGTATGATGGTACTTTAGAGCAGGAGAAATAAAAGCTAAAACCTGTGCCCTAACGTCTATACTTCTAGAGATGAAATACAAAGGTAATGAAAAGACAAGTAAAAAAAGAGGTATGAAAGAAATAAAAACTAAGTCATTTATCAGTATAACAAATGATTTGAACCAAATGGGAGAAAAATAAAATTTTAAATGGCTTTGTAGAATTAATTGTGAACAAAAGTTTTTATTGCAATTATGACTCTATTTTAGTACAACAGCAGCTTTTTCTCCAACTCCTAAGTAATTATAATGTAATTCTGTGGTTTCAATAGTTTTTTATGTGAACTATTTTGCTTGCCTTTTCATTTGTATACCCCTAATAAGATTATGTATCAGTGGTAGTGTGTATGTATACATATAGAGTACTGTGGACTTATATAAACTACATGTAAGTTTTTAAAAGTTTTTAGCACACCTTTTTCTATTGACAATAGAAAATATCATTTAATATTAATCTATTATGAATTAACAACACCAAGCCTTAGTCTTTGCATCCCTTTTTGGTATGTATAATTGTAGTCAAAATCAAGTTAGTTAAATTCTTCGGGCAGTATTCAATCTAAGAGTTAAGTCATATCATTGCCTCTGAAGTTTTGATTAAAACTAACATCACTGCCTACATAAGAACAATTAATGACTATCCCCAGCCTAGTAATTCCATTTCTCTCACACATTTAAGAGAAATAAGTACAATTTCTTAATAAATTTGACAATATTTTAAAATCAAAACTATTGAAAGACAATTCTAGTAACCAAAAGCAAGAAAGAAGCTGTTGACAGTTTATATTTATTGTGTTGCTTCTAATTATTAGAAAAAGATGGTTTTAAAGAAATTTATTTTAAAAAGCACTAGGATATGTGTATAAATTTTATGAAGTATTATTGATGTCAAAGGACAAAAGCAATCTCTCCTTGTTTTTAAATTAGACTATTTCTTAGCCTTTCATTTTTACTAAAGTTTAATAAATATCTATAGAAATATTTTAAAATATGAATAGGCCCCCAACCTCCTTTAATGCCAAATAAATATTTCACTTAAATTACTATTAATTTTCTATTTCCCCCATTATTTTTAATACTCATTTCCTCAAAAAGATTTGGTTTTATGTGAATTTTTTTTTTAATTTGGGAGATTTTTAGTGCTTGCTCATCTCTTTAAACTGTCAACTGACTATCTGAAAAAATATTCCTACAATAGTGTAATTACATAAGTTTAATGCTTTTTAAATTAACCCTAGATAATATATATTTATAGAAATGGAAGGATTCATTAAAATCCTTGAATAAACCATAATTTAGTATAACTTTATAAGATATAAGTATATAACAACAGTCAGCTGTATTCAATTTATTATGAAACACTGGAAAATAAAAATCTTTATTTTCTGTTTCTTTACCGTAACAATCTTCCTAAGGTTATCTAATGACATACAAAAGCTAAAGAGGTTTTTGGTTTGTTTTTTTTTTTTTTTGGTTAGACATCATACCTTACAGCATTTAACAGTCTAAAAATAAGGAGACAAGCATTATTAATTTACACTGTAATTTATGTATCAATGGTTTGTATTTTTAGAGAAGTCCCTCAACAGAATCAGACTGTTTTGTTTGGTATTACATAAGAGCAAAAGAGAAAACATTGTTTCCCCTTTTATGCTAAAGACCTACACAGATGGACTGAAAACACATATTTCTGTGCATCCAAGGTTTCAGTGCATAAGACTATATTTTTAATAAGAAATCTATATTAATACATTTGCAAAGCAAACGTAAACCAAAATATATTGAAAATAATTTCAACAAGTGGTATGTTACCTGGGTGGAGCTGGTGGCTACCGAGATGCAGTCAATAAAGCTGTGTCTTCGAGTGAAAAATGCAACTATCTGCTGCCAGCGTGAAGGTTCTGGCTCAGCTTGCAGTTCATCTGATGAACCCTTTTTTGCCCAATGTTTCTGCTTTGGGCCTACTGAGCCATGGCTAGAGCTAGTATTGCCTCCTCGACTGGCGCGAGAGTATAGAAGTGTGTTGTTCCCGAAAATGTAATTCATCTCTGCAGCCCTGCAGGTGGTTGCCAAGCAGTCTTACTTCTCTACCAGCTGCTGAGTGGTGAATGATCGGTAAAAACTGCAGCTAGAATTACAGCAGCATCACTTGTAGATCAGGGAAAATAAAAACCTTGAGAAATGATGCTCATTTTCTCTGTAATTTCTTCCCATGAAAGAGCTTGTATCTTCCCTCTGTACCTGCTAGTTGTATGATGGCTGAGTTTATATTTGCAGACAAAAAAGACGGCATAAGGTTGATGTCTTTCTCATGATTATTTTTTCACCAGCGTCTGCAGGAACCAAAAGCTGTTCTTTTGTTAGCTGATAACTAGACGGAATGAAATCCAGGAAGTGAGGTCGATTAGCAGGTAAAGAAGGATGTTATAAACACTGGACTACCAAGACCCTTTGGGGCTGCCTGATTTAATGCACAGGGTGGAGAAACCCTGGATTATGAAGTTTAAATCACAGTCTGTAGTAAAATCCAATGGCATCATCTCTGCTTAAATAATTATAAATATGAACTGAATTTAAAAATACAAAAGGATTCTCTTGCCAATAGTTCTGACTGTTTAAATAATTTTACTGAAGGAGGCTTTGTCATTCCCATATGAACTTCCACATCAGAAGGAGCTCACATTAATTAGTACCTTTAAAAAACTTAGAACCTATTTACATTCAACTCTGAGGATCTAATGCTAGAGGAAAATCCATTTGTAATGGGGCATGATCATTTTATGTAATATACTGGTTCTTAATGCTTTGATAATTGAGTCTGGAGACAGAAACAGATTAATCAGCAAAATAAATATTTGGCTTCTGGAACTTTTGTGATAAAAAAGAACTGTTAAATTATCACCATCATCTCTCTCATATACTATAAGTACTTAGATTAACAAGTTATGAATTTTTAAAAATGCAGTAGAATTAAAAGTAAATTTTTTGTTTTATAACCAGCAACACATGTTTTAGCCAATGCTACATAAATAATACTCTGGGGTTCACTAAATAATATTGTTTGATTGCTAGATAGACATTTTCTAACATCTAATATCTAGGTCTGTGTTTCTCAACATAGTAGTCTACCTCAGAATCACTTAGGATGCTGGTTAAAAATGCAGACTGGTATCCCCTCCTCACCAGAACTTTTTTAGGGTAAGAGGGATCTTGAAATTTTCATTTTTAAAAAGGCCCTTAAGTGACTCTTAAGCAACCTCAAGTTTAAGAACCATAGATTCCTAACTCTGCCCTGTTAACACTGCTACATTAGTATATAATAAAATATATGGTCGTTTTAAAGCAATATATGAATAAAATGCTACTTGATAATTTACTAATGGTTGAGTAATTTAGTCGTTAAGTTGATATAAGCACATCACAAATCCTAACCTCAGCTATAATGTTTTTCATATGTGGACTGACAAAAAAATCTTGCTTACTGTGTGCTTACCGCACCAACTAAATGCAGTCTACTAGAAAGTAGTATTGGCAAACTATGACCTCCAGATCCATTGCAAATCTTGATTCAGCAAGCAAAGATGCTAATACTCTCTCTGATTCTATCCCTAAGATACAGACACATGCCCAAAAGAGTTGAGAGTCATGTGGGACTCTTGAGAGCTAAGACGATTTGTGACAGATTATAGCACAAAGTTTGGCGCTTCTTCCCAAGGACTCTGCAGAGTAGTTGGCAATTTTGTGACCCTAGACAGATTGGTCCTGTCCATTTGGGGGTAAGGCAACAGAGGAAAACACTAAGACTAAACAGAGAGCTGAGAATCCTCTGAAGGAAAAAAATTAAACCTCCTAAAAAAAGAAAAGCAATACCAGAAACCAGTAATATGGACCAGGTACTTAATAAACAACTGGTTGGTGTGGTTTACAAATGCTCCAGTAATTGGTTTGGCTCCAAAAGATGTGCCTTGATGATCCATGTCTGATGAAAACTCAAGACGGGGGGAACCCTAGAACTGATACAGGTTCTGTTATTCTGGATTGGTATGGATGAGGATATTGTACACAAGTGCTGAACGCAAATTTCCTACTCACATTGCAAACAATAGTAACACAGACAATGAATACTAAGTCATTTGTGTACATACATTTCTTATCCTATGGAGCCAAAGAGCTCAAAAACAATCTAAAGCCGAAAGGTCACTCCATCCCATATATCCCCTACGTACTGGGAAAAGTACTTTTCAATGCACAGATTTTCTAATCAAATCCACTGACATTAAGAAAGCAACTCTGAGTTTTGAGAAAGGCTTCTTTATGAAAATAACCTATTACCTGTGCTACAAAAATCTAGGATCATCTTATCCATCGTCCAGTAGTCAATGCATGCATACAAAACCATACGCGTACTTAAATCACAAATGGTTTCATGTGATTTGATTGGGAGATGAAAGGTGACCAATTCCTCACTGATTTCCACTTGAGAATGGCCCTACTCATATAGCAGAGCTGAAAAATAAACTCTATGTCATCAAAACAAAATTTAAGCTCATTATGGAAACTGGAAAGTCTATTTAAAGTAATGAATTAAAAAAATACACAATGTTGAAATCACTAAATAATTATTAACATTTTAATATGATTTCAATATTTCTTTCTGTACAGTTTACTTTTTTTCACAAAATGATAATACTATCTATAATAGGTCTCTAAACAATAAAGCGTAAGTAAACTGAGTACGTCCACTTAGTGGATTATTATATAACCAAAAATATGATTATGAAGAATTTAGAGAAATTTATTTTGTAACATTAAATGAAACTAAGGACCATTCAAAAAATATATATATAGAATAGGTAGGCCCTCAATTATTTGTTTACCATTCCAAACCCACAAATAAACCCAGAAGTCTTCAGGTATAGTAATAAAGGCAAGGATTAAATAATCTCAGTGAAAAACTTAAAAGGTTGGGAGGATGGGGCGCCTGGGTGGCACAGCGGTTAAAGCGTCTGCCTTCGGCTCAGGGCGTGATCCCGGCGTTCCGGGTTCGAGCCCCACGTCAGGCTCCTCCTCTATGAGCCTGCTTCTTCCTCTCCCACTCCCCCTGCTTGTGTTCCCTCTCTCGCTGGCTGTCTTTGTCTCTGTCAAATAAATAAATAAATAAATAATCTTTAAAAAAATAAAAAAAATAAAAAAAAAAAGGTTGGGAGGAAAAACAATACTAAAATTCTAAAATACTAAAAAAAATTACAAGTAACTACAAAGCTACCATACTATAAATGCAACATAACAGGCATTTTCCTTACACTTTTATCTTTATGATATGGCCTATTAAATTTCAAAACATGCAACTGTACTAAGCCTTCAAAAAATTTTTTCTAATTTATTTAAACAAAACAAAGAACAAACAGTTCACCCACTTTTCCCACTCCCCTGCCTCTTACAACCAATCTTTTGTCCACGTTATGAAAGAGATCACTGGTATTTGTCTTTCTCTGACTTATGTCACTTAGCATAATGCCTTCAAGGCCCATCCATATTGTCCCAAATGGCAAAATTCCATTCTCTTTTACCACATGTACCATAATTTCCTCATTCATTCTTCCATTGATGGATTCTTAGGCTGTTCCCCTATCTTGGCTACTGTAAATAATGCTACAGTAACATGGGGGTGCATATTTATCTTTTTGAATTAGTGTTTTCATTTTCTTCAAATAAATACACAGAAGTAGATTTGCTGGATCATATGGTTGCTTTATTTTTAATTTTCTGAGGAACCTCCCATACTATTTTCCACAATGGTTTCACCAATTTACATCCCCACCAACAGTACATGAGGGTTTCCTTTATTGCATATCTTTGCCAACACTTATTATTTCTGCCTTTTGTTAATAGTCATTCTAATAGGTGTGAAGTAGTATCTTGTGGTTCTGATTTGCATTTTCCTGATGATCACTGATGTTGAGCATCTATGTTTTTATGTACCTGTCAGCCATCTGTAGGTCTTCTTTGGGAAAATGTCTATTCAGATCTTCTGACATTTTAAAATCAGTTGTTTGGTTTTTCTGCTACTGAGTTGAATCAGTTCTTTCTGTATTTCGGATATTAGCCCCTTATCAGATATGTGATTTGTGATTATTTTCTTCCATTCAGTAGTATGCCTTTTCATCTTGGTGGCATAGCTTCCTTTGCTGTGCAGAAGCTTTTTAGTTTTATGTAGTCCCATTAGTTTGTTTTTGCTTTTGCTGCTTTTCCTTTTGGTGTCAGATTGCAAAAATCATCACCAAGACCTATGTCAAGAAGATTACTGCCTATGTTTTCTTCGAAGAGTTTTCTCCTAGGATGAGACTAAGCTGAGAAGACTGATGACACAGACTGGTTATTTGCTTAAAAAACTCAGCTCATATATATACAAATTGCTTCTGTAAGAGCACCATCTTGTGGTCAAACTGCATGCAGCCTATAAGATTACCTTAAACACCAGGGCCATCCAAAAAAGTAAAATTCAACATTTCAATATATTCCAGAGATGTGAAAACAAAATTCATTTCAAAAAGTACTCATTATATACACAAAATGGGAAAGATTCTATTCAATAGGCTCATATTTGCTTATGTCTGTTTTTCTGCTACCCTCATTTCTCACAATATTAGAAAAACTACCAACTACTGCTGGTGATCTCATTTGATACTATTCTCAGTACTGCTGGATGAAATGTATCCACACTAGGTGATATACTTATTTAAAATAATTATCTGCTCCCATACTCTATTCTATCTTCGATTTCAAGTCCTGCTCAACTATGTTTACTTTGCACATATTGGTTTGAACATAATCTTCCTTGCCATTGAAAACAAAAGCCAAATATGAATTCTTTAATTTCCTCAATGATCAACACAACATTCCATACTAACCTACTGTCCTCCTTGTCAATTCATCCTGATTTAAACCTATTTTGAAATAGGATGGAGTTTTATTTGTTCAATTTACTGTTCTGACCATTTTTCCTACTTCCCAGCTCATTTTCAGTTTTAGGAATCATGACACTGTTCTTGCTATGATATACTATTCATAACTGTTTAAAATCTAAGCTTTCTGTAAAGATTTCTCATATACCACAAAAATTTATCCACTGCGTCCTTTTCTTTCACAGAACTTTTTTAATAATAATTTTTTATTATGTTATGTCACCATACAGTATATCCTTAGTTTTTGATGTAGTGTTCCATGATTCATTGTTTGCCTATAACACCCAATGCTCCATGCAATCAATATATGCCCTCCTTAATACCCATCACCGGCCTATCCCAATCCCCCACCCCCCTCCCCTCTGAAGCCCTCAGTTTGTTTCTCAGAGTCCATAGTCTCTCATGGTTCATTCCCCCTTCTGTTTACCCCCCCTTCATTCTTCCCTTCCTTCTCCTACAGATCTTCCTGCTATTTCTTATGTTCCATAAATGAGTGAAACCATATGATAATTGTCTTTCTCTGCTTGACTTATCTCACTTAGCATAATCTCCTCCAGTCCAGACCATGATGCTGCCAATGTTGGGTAATCATTCTTTCTGATGGCCGAGTAATATTCCATTGTATATATGGACCACATCTTCTTAATCCAGCCGTCTTTTGAGGGGCATCTCGGCTCCTTCCACAATTTAGCTATTGTGGACAATGCTGCTATGAACATTGGGGTACATATGGCCCTTCTCTTCACTACGTCTGTATCTTTGGGGTAAATACCCAGTAGTGCAATTGCTGGATCAAAGGGTAGCCCCATTTTTAACATTTTAAGGGACCTCCACACTGTTTTCCAAAGTGTCTGTACCAACTTGCATTCCCACCAACAGTGTAAGAGGGATCCCCTTTCTCCACACCCTCTCCAACATTTGTTGTTTCCTGCCTTGTCGATTTTTGCCATTCTAACTGGTGTAAGATGGTATCTCAATGTGGTTTTGATTTGAATTTCCCTGATGGCTAATGATGTTGAACATTTTTTCATGTGTCTGTTAGCCATTTGTATGTCTTCATTGGAAAAGTGTCTGTTCATATCTTCTGCCCACTTTTTGATTTGATTATTTGTTTCTCGTGTACTGATTTTGAGAAGTTCTTTGTAGATCTTGGATACCACCAGTCTTTTATCTGTAGTGTCATTTGCAAATATCTTCTCCCATTTTGTGGGCTGCCTCTTAGTTTTTTTGACTGTTTCCTTGGCTGTGCAGATTTATCTTGATAAAGTCTCACAAGTTCATTTTTTCTTTTGTTTCTCTTGCCTTTGGAGATGTATCATGAAAAAAGTTGCTGTGGCCAATGTCAAAGAGGTTGCAGCCTATGTTCTCCTCCATGATTTTGATGGATTTCTGTCTCACATCGAGGTCTTTCATCCATTTGGAGTTTATCTTTGTGTATGGTGTGAGAGAGTGGTCAAGTTTCATTCTTTTGCATATAGCTGTCCAATTCTCCCAGCACCATTTACTGAAGAGACTGTCTTTTTTCTATTGGATGTTTTTTCCTGCTTTGTCAAAGATTAGTTGCCCACGAAGTCGAGGGTCCATTTCTGGAGTCTCTATTCTGTTCTATTGGTCTGTGTGTCTGTTTTTGTGCCAGTACCATGCTGTCTTTGTTTTTTTTTTTTTATTAATAATGATTTTTTATTATATTATGTTAGTCACCATACAGTACATCCCCGGTTTTCGATGTAAGGCTCGATGATTCATTAGTTGTGTATAACACCCAGTGCACCATGCAATATGTGCCCTCCTTACTACCCATCACCGGTCTATCCCATTCCCCCACCCCCCTCCCCTCTGTAGCCCTAAGTTTGTTTCTCATAGTCCATAGTCTCTCATGTTTCATTCCCCCTTCTGATCACCCCCCCTTTCTTTATCCCTTTCTTCCCCTACTGATCATTCTAGTTCTTATGTTCCATAGATGAGAGAAATCATATGATAGTTGTCTTTCTCTGCTTGACTTATTTCACTAAGCATTATCTCCTCCAGTGCCGTCCATGTTGTAGCAAATGTTGAGAACTCATTCTTTCTGATTGCTGAGTAATATTCCATTGTATATATGGACCACAACTTCTTAATCCAGTCATCTGTTGCAGGGCATCTCGGCTCCTTCCACGATTTAGCTATTGTGGACATTGCTGCTATGAACATTGGGGTGCATATGGCCCTTCTCATCACTACGTCTGTATCTTTGGGGTAAATACCCAGTAGTGCAATGGCTGGATCATAGGGTAGCTCAATTTTTAACTTTTTAAGGGACCTCCACACGGTTTTCCAGAGTGGCTGTACCAACTTGCATTCCCACCAACAATGTAGGAGGGATCCCCTTTCTCCACATCCTCTCCAACAATTGTTGTTTCTTGCCTTGTCTATTTTTGCCATTCTAACTGGCGTAAGGTGGTATCTCAGTGTGGTTTTGATTTGAATTTCCTTGATGGCTAATGATTTTGAACATTTTTTCATGTGTCTGTTAGCCATTTGTATGTCTTCATTGGAAAAGTGTCTGTTCATATCTTCTGCCCATTTTTTGATTTGTTTATTTGTTTCTCGTGTATTGAGTTTGAGAAGTTCTTTGTAGATCTTGGATACCAGTCCTTTATCTGTAGTGTCATTTGCAAATATATTCTCCCATTCCGTGGGCTGCCTCTTAGTTTTTCTGACTGTTTCCTTGGATGTGCAGAAACTTTTAATCTTGATGAAGTCCCATAAATTCATTTTATCTTTTGTTTCTCTTGCCTTTGGGGATGTATCATGAAAGAGGTTGCTTTGGCCGATGTCGTAGAGGTTGCTGCCTATGTTCTCCTCTAGAATTTTGATGGATTCCTGTCTCACATCGAGGTCTTTCATCCATTTGGAGTTTATTTTTGTGTATGGTGTGAGAGAGTGGTCAAGTTTCATTCTTTTGCATGTAGCTGTCCAATTTTCCCAGCACCATTTATTGAAGAGACTGTCTTTTCCCCACCGGATGTTTTTTCCTGCTTTATCAAATATTAGTTGCCCAAAGAGCTGAGGGTCCATTTCTGGGCTCTCTATTCTGTTCCATTGGTCTATGTGTCTGTTTTTGTGCCAGTACCATGCTGTCTTTGTGATCACAGCTTTGTAGTACAGCTCGAAATCTGGCATTGTGATGTCCCCAGCTTTGTTTTTCCTTTTCAACAGTTCCTTGGCAATTCAGGGCCTTTTCTGGTTCCACACAAATTTAAGGGCTGTTCGTTCCAGTTCTTTGAAAAATGTCATTGGTATTTTGATCAGGATGGCTGGATTCTTTAATTTCCTCAATGATCTACACTTTTCAGTGTAGACTGCTCTGGGTAGCAGAGACACTTTAACTATGTTTATTCTTCTGATCCATGAGCATGGAATATTTTTCCATCTTTTTTTTGTATCTTCTTCGATGTCTTTCAAGAGTGATTTGTAGTTTCTAGAATATAGATCCTTTACCTCTCTGGTTAAGTTAATTCTGAGATAACGCATGATTTTTGGTGCTATTGTAAATGGAATCGATTCCCTAATTTCTCTTTCTTCAGTCTCATTGTTCGTGTATAGGAATGCCACTGATTTCTGAGCATTTTGTGTCCCGCCACATTACTGAATTGCTCTATAAGTTCTAGTAATTTGCGGGTGGAGTCTTTTGGGTTTTCCATATGGAGTATCATGTCATCTGCAAAGAGAGACAGTTTGGCTACTTCTCTGCTGATTTGAATACCTTTTATCCCTTTTTGTTGTCTGATTGCTGTTGCAAGGACTTCTAGTACTATGTTGAATAATAATGATGAGAGTGGACATCCTTGTCGTGTTCCTGATCTTAAGGGAAAGGCTTTCAGCTTTCCCCCATTGAGAATGATATTTGCTGTAGGCTTTTCATAGATGGTTTTTATGAAATTGAGGAATGTACCCTCTATCCCTGCACTCTGAAGGGTTTTAATCAGGAAAGGATGCTGTATTTTGTCAAATGCTTTTTCTGCATCAGTTGAGAGGATCATATGGTTCTTGACTCTTTTCTTGTTGGTATGATCTACCACACTGATCGATTTGCGAATGTTGAACCACCCTCGCATCCCAGCGATGAATCCCGCTTGGTTTTGATGGATAATCCTTTTAATGTACTGTTGGATCCTATTAGCTAGGATCTTGTTGAGAATTTTGGCGTCCATATTCATCAGGGATATCGGTCTGTAATTCTCCTTTTTGATGGGGTCTTTACCTGGTTTGGGGATCAAGGTAATACTGGCCTCATAGAATGAGTTTGGTAGTTTTCCTTCTGTTTCTATTTTTTGAAACAGCTTCAGGGGAATAGGTATTATTTCTTCTTTGAATGTTTGGTAGAATTCCCCGGGGAATCCGTCAGCCCTGGACTCTTGTTTTGGGGGAGGTTTCTGATCACTGCTTCAATCTCTTCATAAATTAATCGGTCTGTTTAAATAATCAATTTCTTCCTGTTTCAGTCTTGGTAGTTTACAGGTTTCCAGGAAGTCATCCATTCCTTCCAGGTTGTTTAATTTATTGGCATAAAGCTGTTGATAAAAGTTTCCAATGATCCTTCCTATTTCATTGGTGTTGGTTGTGATCGCTCCCCTTTCATTCATAATTTTACTAATTTGGGCCTTTTTTCTATTCTTTTGAGTAAGTTTGGCCAGTGGCTTATCGATCTTATTTATTCTTTCAAAGAACCAGCTTCTAGTTCTGTTGATCTGCTCTACTGTGCTCCTGGTTTCTATTCACCGATCTCTGCTCTAATCTTGATCACCTGCCTTCTCATGCATGGGTTAGGCCTGTTCTTCTGTTCCAGCTCCAGCTTCTTGAGATGAGAATATAAAAACTGCATTTTAGATTTTTCTATTCTTTTGAGGGAGGCTTGGATGGCTATGTATTTTCCCCTTAGGACTGCCTTTGCTGTGTCCCAGAGGTTTTGGACCGAAGTGTTTTCATTCTCATTGGTCTCCATAAATTGTTTAAGTTGATTTTTAATTTCCTGGTTTACCCATTCTTTTTTTTTTTTTTTTAAGATTTTATTTATTTAGTTGACAGAGACAGAGACAGCCAGCGAGAGAGGGAACACAAGCAGGGGGAGTGGGAGAGGAAGAAGCAGGCTCATAGCAGAGGAGCCTGATGTGGGGCTCGATCCCATAACGCCGGGATCACGCCCTGAGCCGAAGGCAGACACTTAACTGCTGCGCCACCCAGGCGCCCCTACCCAATCATTCTTGAGCAGGATGGTTCTTAGTTTCCAAGTGTTTGAGTTTCTTCCAAATTTTTCCTTGTGATTGAGTTCCAATTTCAAAGCACCGTGGTCTGAGAATATGCAGGGAATAATTTCAGTCTTTTGGTATCGGTTGAGACCTGTTTTGTGACCCAGTATGTGATCTATTCTGGAGAAAGTTCCATGGGCATTCGAAAAGAATGAGTATTCTGTTGTTCTGGGGTGTAGTGTTCTGTGTATATCTATGAGGTCCATCTGGTCTAGTATGTCATTCAAAGCTCTTGTTTCTTTGTTGATTTTTTGCTTAGGTGATCTGCCTGTTGCTGATAGTGGAGTGTTGAGGTCCCCTACTATTAATGTATTATTATGTCTCTTTATTCTGGTTAAGAGTTGACTTGAGTATCTAGCTGCTCCCCTGTTGGGGGCATAGATATTTATAACTGTCATATCCACTTGTTGGATACATCCTTTAAGAATAATATAGTGTCCTTCTGTATCTCTAACAACAGTCTTCAGTTTAAAATCTAATCTATCTGATATGAGAATTGCCACCCCAGCTTTCTTTTGAGGTCCACTGGCATGAAAAATGGTTCTCCATCCCTTCGCTTTCAGTCTGGATGTATCTTTAGGTTCAAGATGAGTCTCTTGTAGACAGCAAGTGGATGGGTCATGTCTTATTATCCAATCTGCAACCCTGTGGTGTTTTATGGGAGCATTTAGGCCATTCACATTGACAGTGATTATTGAGAGATATGATTTGAATGATGTCATGTTGCCTGTGAAGTCTTTGTTTCTATAGATTGTAAATTTCTGTTCTGTATCACTCTTGGGGCCTTTTTACTTTTACAGAACCCCCCTTAATATCTCATGTAGGGCTGGTTTGGTGGTTACGAATTCCTTCAGTTTCTGCCAATCTTGGAAGGTCCTTATCTCTCCATCAATTTTGAATGACAGCCTTGCTGGATAAAGGATCCCTGGCTACATGTTCTTCTCAAATAGAGCTTTGAAAATACCCTGCCAACCCTTCCTGGCCTGCCAGGTCTCTGTAGACAGGTCTGACGTTATTCTAATATTTTTCCCTCTGTATATAAGGATTTTCTTCCCCCTGGCCACTTTCAATACTGTATCCTTGGATCTGATATTTGCAAATTACAGTATGACGTGACGTGGTGTAGGCCTGTTCTCATTGATCTTGGGAGGGGTCCTTTCTGCCTCTTGGACACGAATGCTTGTTTCCTTTGCCAGATTAGGGAAGTTCTCAGCTACAATTTGTTCAAATATCTCTTCTAGACCTCTCTCTTTCTCCACCCCCTCAGGGATGCCGATGATTCTGACCATTGGAACGTTTCATTGAGTCAGTAATCTCCCGTAATCTACATTCTTGAGATTGGAATTTTTTGAGCCAAGTTTCCGTTTTAATCTTCTCTTCTACCATCCCATCTTCCAGTTCACTAATTTGTTCTTCTGCCTAATTTACCCTGGCCGTCAGAGCATCTAGTTTAGACTGCATCTGATTCATAGCATTTTTAATTTCTGCCAGATTTGCTCTCATTTCCACCCTTAGAGATTCTATATTCTTGTTAATATTTTTTTCAAGCTTACCCATCTTTTTTTTTTTTTTTTAAGATTTTATTTATTTATGTGACAGAGAGATAGCCAGCGAGAGAGGCAACACAGCAGGGGAGTGGGAGAGGAAGAAGCAGGCTCCCAGCGGAGGAGCCCGATGTGGGACTCGATCCCGGAACGCCGGGATCACACCCTGAGCCGACGCTTAACGACTGCGCTACCCAGGCGCCCCAAGCCTACCCATCATCTTGACCATTGTTACTCTGAACTCCATTTCTGACAATTTGGTTATATCCATATCCATCAGTTCTGTGGCAGAGGCCACAGTCTCTGTCTCCTTTCTTTGCTGAGGGTTTCTCCTCCTCGTCATTCTGATGAGGAGAGGTTGCAGGGATGCACAGAGCCCAAATTATAGACCAGGACCCAGGTAGTGTGCACTTGTTTTATAGGGACCTTAGGGATGTGGGCTTCTTGATTTTTCAGCCTGCCTTCTGAGGGAGGGGCCTGCCGCACTGATACTCAGGCAACCCTGTTTGGGTAGAGTTGCCCCATCCCCTGCAAGGGGGGATGGGGATGGGCACAATATGAACCGGTATTTCCAGGCTTTTGTTCTCTGGCGGCTTTCCCTGGCGATTTTCTGTGCCTCTTCTGAGAGTCAGAGCAGCAGTGGCTGTATCCTAGCCTCTGTCTCAGAACAGAGAGATCGCAGTCTGTTCTCCACTGAGCTCTCCTGGTCATTCTAACTCTGTTTCTGTCCGTGCTGCTAAAAACCCCGCAGCGTCCCGGGATGTGCGCCCCACAGCCACTCTCCCCGCCCTCGCTTCCAGGGCTGGCACGTCTCTGTCCTTTGTGCTTCTAACACCGCCAGCCACCCCCGGTTCCCGCGCGCTCCCGAGCTCCCTGTTTCAGTGTGGTTCGCATGCGCACTGGAGCGCCGGTTTTCCATCTGGTTGCACATGCGCTCCTGAGCTCCCAGTTTCAGTCTAGTTCGAGTGTGCCCTCCGGAGCTCCGGTTTTCAGTCTGGTCATGCGCACGCTCCCGAGCTTCGGTATCAGTCCGGTTCCAGTGTGCGTTCCGGAACTCCAGTTTTTAGTCTGGTCACGCACGTTCCCTGGCTCACGTCAGTCTGCTTTCTCACAGGGGCCAGTCCGCGAGTCCAGCCTGCTCCCCAGTGCAGGTGGCTACCGCTTCCCGGCACCCAAGCACAGCAGCTTCCTCCCCTTTCCGTTTATCTTCCGATATCTGTGCGCGGATTCACAGCTCCCCGCTTCGCACCTCAATACTCAGTGCTGGAGATGTTCATTTGTAGAGATACAGATGTATCTTCCCGCGTCTCAGGCTGATTTCATGGCTGTTCAGGATGGTCTGGTAGATATCCAGCTCAATTCAGGGGACCAGCTGAATAAGCGGTCCCCTACTCCTCCGCCATCTTTTTTTTGTCCCCTTCCACAGAATTCTTCACCATTATAATGCCAATTTCTTCCTTGAAACTGCCCAGCACTGGCAAGAAAGTTTCCCCTTCAGAGTCTTAAGTCGTAATTACCTTTACGCTAAATAAGGCCTGAATAAAGTAACTTTCAATCACCATCTTATTTCATTCAATATTTCAGTAATAAGAATCAGCACCAGTACCAAAGAACCTAAGAGATTATTTTGTAGCCTATCTCACGGTGGCAAACCCTTCATAGGGCCACTCATCAGCTCACGATTAAGGCCTTCATTTGCTAACAAGTTCCCAACCACGGTATCATGTACTTTTCTGCATTATTACAGCTTCCTCTGATTATCACCCTGATACTACACTTATTTTCCCCAGTAACTGCCTCCTCCTCTGAACTGGCATCTTGTCCACACCTTCAACATCTTGTCCAAATGTCAATTTTCTTTTTTCAGAATACTCCAAAAATTTAATTTTTCTCTTTATTTTCTCATGTGACATACTGTGTTATAACTCTCCATTAAAAATACTAATCACTGAAATCTAATAAAGTTACTAGCACAGATGTTTAATAAATGTTTGTTAAATGTATGTATTATTTGATAAACAAAACTAATATTCTGGAAGTTGATTTTTTCCCCAAAATCTTATAATCAACTTTATTCAGTTTTCAAAAATTTATACCTGACAATAGTCAATGCGAAAGTTCACATCTGCCAGATACTGATATTGGCTATAGGTGCATTCAATCTTATACTGAGTTAAGCAATGCCTATGGTCAACCGTAATGACTTTACGTGTACTCTTTAATCTTCACCACGACCTTCCTCATTGTCATTTAACAAATATGCTTGTCTTTGTAAAGCTTACTTTCTAGCAGGAAAACAGACACCACGATCTAAAAGTAAGTGAACAAATAATCTAGTTTGACCATGAGCACTGAATCTAAGGGCCAGCAACTATCAACCTTCTCCTGAAATGAAATTAATAAGACTCTCATTTTTATTTTATCAATTTGCTAAAATGTTCATCAGTTTATTTATATTCAACTTTTAAAAAGGGGGCGGGACTCTCACTGCCCATGCCCCTGTCAGAATCTGCATACACATGGAGGTAACTACCAAAACACCCTACCAAAAAAGCAAGGAATTGAATGTGTGCAAACTGACGTTGCATAGTTTGTAACCACCAGAATGACCACAAATTCAAATCATAAACAAAGAATTATACTTACGTGGGAGAGTTTCTTGACTAAATAGTTTATATTAATTCAGTCAAGACAAAGTAGGCATAAACAAGAACAGCATATAAAGCAGGACAGCATGCTTAGAATTCAAGTGTTCTAAAGTTCTATGTTATTCAGAATGAAGATAGAAGATATTTACTGACTTTAGATTTTTGTAAGTTAAAAATGTATATTAAAATTTCTAGGATAACCATTAAAGGAAGAGAAAGAAATGACTTCCAAGCAAATAAGATAGAGGTAAGACATGAGAAAATATAATCTAAAGTAAGATATGAAAGGAAGAAGCTGAAGGAACTGCATGCATTTTAGAAAGGCTCTATTTCTGCTGTTTTTCTGCTAGGTCCCATTTATTCACGTTCTATATTTTGCAGCTGAGTAAAAACCAAAGAAGCTATGTTCCCACTCCGAGGAAGGGAAACAAGAAAGTTAATCATTCTCTGAGGTTTGTCGCAGGCCCTCAAACACCTGATAACAACTAAGAAGAGTCAGATCCTAAACATGTTCTAGGACCTTAGCTTTGAAAAAACCGCAGCTGACTCTGGCATCAATATCCTCTACCTTCAATGATTTATAAAATAACACCTACTATTCACCTGTTATTCGCCTCTGATTAGACCCTACCCTGGATTCCTGAGGGAACACTTATTCTGGACCCCTTTCCAATACAAACCCTGAGGCCCAAGTGACAAAGAGACTCATTCTCCTTTCCTTCCTGAGTCTTCCAGACACTCCACCTGCTATTTTCTGTCATTTATGCTATTCAGTAAACTCTGCTTTCACTTTCTCCAGCTCGTGTTTGATTTCTATCCTGCACAAGTCAAGCACTCTCTTTGCTGGTCCTGAAGGACCCCCACTTCTGGGGTGTCAGACCCAGACTGCCTGGATCACTGTGTTTAAAAATTAAGAAACATACTCATGGGGCAAATAAAATCACAAGGGAAATAAAAGAAAGTAGAATGATAAAAAAAATTACATGTTAAAACTTGCAGATACAAGTAAAGTGATATTTACAGGAAAGTTTACAAACTCAAATACTATTAGAAAAGGCTGATACTATTATAATATGCAACTAAAGAAACTAGAAAAAACAAGAAAAACCCCCAAAACCCAAATAGAATAAACTCAAAGAAAGCAGAACAGAAAAAATAATAACAAAAAAATAATAATAACAGTAAGAGAAGGGGGAATAGATGAACTGTCTCTGTCACTAATAGCCACCAATTTTTTCCTCTCTGTATCTCTCATTCAGTCTTCCAAGGAAAGGTCAGCTTGCTTCTACCAAACACAACCTTAGTTCATATGTAGGTTATCCACACATTTATATTTATAGATTTACATGAACACGTGTATTATGTAGGTAAATGTGTGTGTGAAAACAGGGAGGGTGGGGATGGCAGCACATGGGGGAGGGACACAAGAAGATTTTTTAAAAAGAGATGAATCTTTGAAAAGACCATCTTTTGGCAAGAATGGTCACAGGGGGAAAAACAAAACAAGGCACAAATAAACATTATTAGGAATGAAAAGGGGGCCATACCTAAATATGCTATAGACAAAACCCCCAGGATATTAATATTTTGAAACAAATATGAAATGAATAAATTCCCAGAAAAATTAACCTAGTAAAACTATTAACATAAAATCTAAATGGTATAACCGTTAAATTTTTAACTAAAAATACTAAATCATCCCTCAAAGAGAATTATAAAACACAGGTTAAGTTTTATTAGGAAAAAATTACCTTTATTCACAATACATACAACCAACAAAGGATTACTATCCAGAATATACAAAGAACTTGTAGGGTCACCTGGGTTGCTCAGTCGGTTAAGCAGCCGACTCTTCATTTTGGCTCAGATCATGATCTCAGAGCCCTGGGATCAAGTCCCACCTTGGGGTCCACACTCAGAGCAGATTTTGCTTGGGGATTCTCTTCCCTTTCCCTCTGCCCCTCCCTCTACTCACTCCCTTGCTCTAAATAAATAAATCTTAAAAAAAAAAAAAAAAAAGGACTTGTACAGATCAGTTAAAAGGACAACCAAAGACAAAAATGAACAAAAATCTCGAGAGGTTATATCACAGAATAGAAAATCTGAATGAATATATTCAACCACATTGTCAAACAGGGAAATTCACATTAAAATCACAATGAGATACTATTTCAAGTCCCAAACAATGGCAAAAATGAGAATACCAGGTATTGATAAGAATATGGATCAGTTAAAACTTTTATATATTGCTGCTGAAAATGTAAATCATATAACCACTTGGAAAACAATCTGGTGTTATCTACAGAGATATGTATACATAACCTACGTTTTAAACAGTACTTTTTATATTAGTAATATTCTGAAAATAACTCAACATCCACCAAAAGTAAGATAAATTATAGTGTATTAATAAAAGAAAAAACTCCAGAGCAGTGAAAACAATCTCAGGAATATAATGTTGAGCAAAAAAGTCAAGCTGAGATTAAATGCAGTATAATTCATTTATATAAAATTTAAGATCGGCAAAATAAACAATGTATTGATTGGAGATCTAAATATGTGCTAGAGCTTTATAAGAAACCAGGATTGTGGTTATTTCTGAGGAGAGTTAATGTTAGTATTAATGCTCTTTTTCTGTACTTACTAATATTTAAAACACATTTTTAAAATATTTCAACATGCAGTATTTGAAATATAATAATTTCCTTTGTGGGAATTTTTAGGCTTAAAGATAGTATCACTCAATAAAATTCATTTATAAAATATATCCTTAAAAATGTTTTTAGAATGTTAATAAATATTATGAAATTCCCTATAACTAATAAACCATAAACAATCAAGGGGTGAAAATTCTACATGAAAGAAGAGTTCTCTCTGAGCATGAGCTATACTAGTAACAAAAGTAATGTATAATTCATAACAACAAAATAAAGTTATCATCCTACCTTTATTGGTGAAATATGAGAATGGGAAACAAATCCATGGACATTCTCAATTTCTGACAGATTCTTCTCTGAAACATGAACTAATTCCGGGCCTATCACCTCATTAGTGATTTGTGGGGATATATGCTCTTGAGGAGGTGTGTCTTCATCCTGATACCGGTATTTCTGTAAAGAAAATTATTAAATATGAAAAAAATCCTGAAAAGCAAAGTGAGTTCAATTCAAATCACGGTTTCATAACTAGCCAAATACTCAATAATATTTAACTATATGGAAAGTGTATTGTATGGTTTAATGCATAAAGTCTGAGAGAAATAGGCCTCCAAAGTCGTGCTAATTTTTAATAAAATATCTGATTATTAGAACTCATTCAGATTGTGGGAAGTTGGCTGAATAGGAAGCACAAAGAATTTGTCTTTCCACTTAAACAATTACCTAGGCAGAATCTGTCTAATGTAACTATTCTGGAACTCTGGAGTCTGTTGAAGGCTTGCAACTTCCAGGGGGATAGCTGGGATGGTAAATTGTGATTAATTGTGATGGTAAATTGTGATTAATTGTGATTAATTGTGATCAACTTCACCACTTCCATTCATCAGAGTATCAGAAGTTGCACCAAGAGCAATTAGGCAAGAAAAAGAAATAAAAGACACTCAAATTGGAAAGGAAGGAGTAAAATGATCTCTGTTTATAGACGATATAATGTTGTATGTGTAAAACCTTAAAGACTCAGCAAAAAGGCTGTTAGAACTAATGAATTCAGCAAAGTAGCTAGATACAAAGTCAATACACAAAAATCAGTTGCATTTCTATACACAATCTAAAAAGAAAATTACAAAAACAGTTTCATTTACAACAGCATCAAAAAGGATAAAATACTTGGGGATAAACAAGGTAAAATACTTGTACAATGAAAACTACAAACACTGCTGAAAGAAATTAAAGATGACAGGAAAAAAATGGAAACACATTCTGTGTTTATGGATTGGAAGACTTAGTATCATTAAGATGTCAAAACCACCCAAAGCAATCAACAATCCCTTTCAAAATCCCAATGACATTTTTTGCAGAAAGAGAAAAACTCATCCTAAAATTCATGTGGAATCTCAAAAAATCTGAATTGCCAAAATTATCGTGAAAAAGAACAAAGCTGGAAGACTCACACTTCCTCATTTCAAAACTTACTGTAAAGCTAAAGTATTGAAACCAGTTTGGTATTGGCATAAAGACAAATGTATACACCAGTGGAAAAGAATAAGGGTCCAGAAATAAACCTTTACATAAATGGTCAAATTATTTTCAACAAGGGTGCTAAGACTATTCAATAGGAAAAAGACAATCTTTTCAACAAGTGGTGCTGGGAAAAGTGGATACCTACAGGCAAAAGAATGAAGTCGCATCCTTACCTAATTTTTACCATGGTTAAAATTCAAAATGCATCAAGGACCTAAATGTAAGACTAAAACGATAAAACCCTTAAAAGAAAACAAAGCACACAAAAGCTTCATGACATCGCATTTGGCCATGATTTCTTGGACATAACACCAAAGGCACAGGTAACAAAAGCAGAAATAGACAAATTGGACTTTATAAAAATTTTAAAGATTTTGTGCATCAAAAGACCCTATCCATAGAGTAAAAGGCAACCCACAGATGAGAAAGTTTTGCAAATCACATGCCTAATAAAGGATTAATATCCAAAATATATAAAAAATTCCTAATTAAAAGTCAACAAAAGAAACCAAACAATTCAAACATGGGCAAAGAACCTGGATAGAGATTCCTCCATAGAAGACAAATGAATGACCACTAAGCACATGAAAAGATGCTCAACATTACTAACTTACAGAAATGCAAATCAAAACTATAACGAGATACCACCTCATACGCATTAGGATGATTCCTATCAAAAAAACAGAAAACAAATTCCAAGAGAAACTAGAACACTTGTGCATTGTTGGGAACGTAAAATGGTACAGCCACTGAGGAAAGTAGTATGGTGGTTCCTTAAAAAAGTAAAAATAGAATTACCCTATGAATCCAACAACTTCACTTCTGGGTATATACCCGAAAGAATTGGAAGCAGGGTCCTGAAGAGATATTTGTATACCCATGTTCATAGTAGCACTATTCACAATAGCTAAAACATGGAAGAAACCTAAGTGTCCATCAGTGTAGAATGAATAAGCAAAATGTGGTTATATACATACAATGGAGTATTTTCAGCCTTAAGAAAAAAACTGCGCAGTATGTTACACATGAATGAACCTTGTGAACATTATGCTAAGTGAAACAAGCCAGTCACAAAAAAGACAAATACTGTGTAATTCCACTTATATGAGGTACTTAGCTGATCCTTGGAACAACAAGGGGTCAGGGATACCAACCCCCTACCAAAAATTCATGCATAACCTTGACTCCCCAAAAGCTTAACTACTAATAGCCTACTATTGACTGGGAAGCCTTACCAATAATATAAACACTTAACATATATTTTGTATGTTGTATGTATTATATACCATATTCTTACAATAACGCTAGGAACATGCTGAGAAAATCATAAAGGATAATGATATATAATTATAATTTTATAATCATGGAAAAAGACTAGTATCTACATATATTTTACATTCATAAATACTTCTTCCTTCATGTTTTTAATATTTCTAGGCTATGTATTTCATCTGTGAGTTTTTTCAAACTGTTGCAAATCTCTACAAGATTTTCCGATATATTTATTGAAAAAAATCTGCAGATCATTGGACCTGTGCAGTTCAAAACCATGTTGTTCAAGGCTCAACTGTAGTCAAAAATCATAAAGACCTAAAGTTATAATGATTGTTGCCAGGGGCTGGGGGGAGGGGAGAATTGTGACATATTTAACAGACACACAGTTTCACTTTTACATGATGAATAGAGTTATGGGGATGGATGGTGCTCATGTTTGCACAACCATGTGAATGTAAACTTAAAAATAGTTAAATGGTAAACTTTTTGTTATGTGTACTTTATCACAAAAAAAAAGAAAAGAAAAAAGAAGTTTAAGAAATAATTCAGAGCTGGGTGAAAAATCTGAATACTGATTTGCTCATTTCTTACCCAATGTCAGCTGAACACTGTATCTCTAAATACACAGTTGTTTAAGGGAAGTCAAAATGAAAAGCCAAAGTTGTTTGGCTAAATTAATTTGGTTTTCTTATTCAGGTAACTCGTATAAAAATGAAAAAAGTCTTTTCAAATCCTAACTGAAAATTAGTCTATTAGAGAACAGTATTTTTCTTTTTATCTACAAGAGAATCTCTGTCTCTTTCTCTTGCTCTCTCACACACATATAATTCTATGCAATCTATTTTTAAAGGAACATAATTTTAAGAAAACCAAATCTACCTTACCCCATACACAAAAGTAAAGGAAATCCTAATTATAGGAACTGGGAGAAAATAAAAGTACATGTTCTTCAACTCACGCTGAGAATGTGTATGCATACACACAAAACCAAAACAAACTAAAATATTCTTTCCCTTCCCCCAAGAAACACACTTATAAAGAAAAAGACACAAACAAGCCACAACAGAAACACAGAAACAAATTTTATAACAAACAAAAAATTATTAGCCACTATTAGTAGCTCTTATAAATCATTCAAAAAGACATAGCAAACATAATAATGGGATATTCACAAAAGGCATACAAATGGATCAGTAAACTTTTGGGAAAAACTTGCTCAACTTCCCTAGTAAGTAAAAATTATCGTGTTAGCATTCAGAGAAATGGGCATAAATCATCACATTCTTGGTAGGGGTCTTTTTCTGGTGGGCAGATTGCAATGATTCAAAAGTCCTGAAAATCTTTCTACTCCTTGATCCAATAATTCCACTTCTAGAAACTAATCTTAAGTATAGCATCAGTAAGGAGCATAAATATTTGTTGTATATAGACAAATATGCACATTGCAAAATATATAAAAAATCCCTTTAACTGTGAATTTGAGTGCGGAAAGTCATTACACAACCTCCAGCATCACTTTTTTTTTTTTTTTTTAAGATTTGATTTATTTATTTGACAGAGAGAGAGCCAGCGAGAGAGGGGACACAAGCAGGGGGAGTGGGAGAGGAAGAAGCAGGCTCCCAGCAGAAGAGCCTGATGTGGGTCTCGATCCCAGGACTCCGGGATCACGCCCTAAGCCGAAGGCAGACGCTAAAAAACTGAGCCACCCAGGCGCCCCTCCAGCATCACTTTTTAAATAACATCCTTCTGTGAAATGGTAACTACATGGAAAACAATCAGGCTCATACCAATATTAGCTAGTTCATTTAACATGATGTAAGACATATTTTTACACATTAACCTCAAATTATTTTTCAAAACCAATGAAAAAAATTCTCTAACTTGATCCTGAGTAAGGCTGAAGTTACAAATATACTCTCAAAAGTTAACACAGCTTGTCTGTTTATTTATAAAGATTTTATTTATTTATTTGACAAAGAGAGACAGTGAGAGAAGGAACACAAGCAAGGGGAGTGTGAGAGGGAGAAGCAGGCTCCCCAGTGAGCAGGGAGCCCGATGTGGGGCTCGATCCCAGGACCCTGGGATCATGACCTGAGCTGAAGGCAGATGCTTAATGGCTGAGCCATCCAGGAACCCCACAAAAGTTAACAGTTTAAATATTCAGTTGGACAAAAGCAAAATCTAAGTATGCTTACGCTTTAATAGTAGATATGATTATAAGGAAAGAAACCTGATTATCATCTTTTTTTTTCTTTCCTTCTCCCCAGGCTCCCCCATAGTCATCTTTTCAAACTTTATAGGTACTCCACAACTTAATATGTACCTTGGAGAGAGTACATGCAGAAAGATATTCACTATAGTAAAGTTTGGAATGAAGAAAAATTGGAAACACAAGCTTCCTATCAATACACCAAAAAAAACCCACAAAAAACCCAATAAATAAATTATGGTACATTCTACAAAAAATTATGTAGACATTAAAATGGGTAAATATCTACTTTTTTTAATAAGAAAAGCTGAAAACATAAGATTGCTGAATGAGGAAAGCATGTTTTGAAGCTAACAGTGTGAACATTTATTTTTTACATTTTTATTTGAGAGAGAGAGAGAGCATGAGCAGGGGGGGAAGGAGGAGAGGGAGAAGGAGACTCCCCACTGAGCAGGGAGCTGACATAGTGCTAGTCCCAGGACCTTGAGATCATGACCTGAGTCAAAGGCAGCTGCTTAACTGACCCACCCAGGTGCCCCAGTATGAACATTTTAAAGGAAAGCAATAGTACACTTATGTATATGTATAAAATGTAAATGCATATACAATATGTGCGTACGTATATGTACATCTCTCACCATATCCACGAATGTACATAAGTAATTTGAGGGAATCTAAAAGGATTTAAAAACAAAAAAATGGTTCATTCTGAAAAGGAAAGAAAGAAATCACTAAAAAAAATCTGTCTTTTTAAGTATCTTTTAATAGATGCTACCCCTTGTTACTACTGAAAAACTCAAGGCATCTTGACCTGGGGTTTCCCAGTAAAAATCACTCTATACTCATGGAACCATTCAATGTGGCCCTTTGGCTTCTGTATTTTCTGCAAAGTGGCAGCCGAATGCAACAGTTTGACCAGTCTCATGTTTAAGCCTTTTGGCAGGACTATAGACTGTACTGTGTCTTTTTATCAAGAAGCACATCATGTCTGGTTAATCTCTTTTTGTGATGTTAGGAGCCCTTAATACTCAATACCTAAATCAGTTCATTCACTGGGGGCTATAAAATGGTGACAGTCTAATTCTACTATTTCATTTTCATTTATTAAATGGTGTATATATAGAGAGATATTTCTCTTCACCTACTATTTGGTTACCTGCTGATATGATTCACACATGAATAACAGGAGAAAAATTTGTTCCTTTATGTACCAGTTTTCAAGATGGATTTAAAAAAAACTGGTTCCCTATCATCCTCTTAAAGCAATTAGGAGGTTTTTAGATATCATGCAATCCTGATCAAAATGTCATCTGGCATCTGGCTTTTTTTTTTTTTTTTAAGCAATTGACAAGCTGATCCTAATATTCATACAGAGATGTAAAAGACCCAGGATAGTCAAAACAATCTTTAAACAGAAGAGCAAAGTGGAGGACCCACGCTTCCCAATTTCAAAACATTTTACAAAGTTGTATTTTTTTTAAAAAGATTATTTATTTATTTATTTGAGAGAGAGAGAGAGCGAGCACCAATGCACAAGCATGATGAGGGGCAGAGGGAGAAGCAGACTTCCTGCTGAGCAGGGAGCCTGATGTGGGGCTCAATCCCGGCACTCTGGGATCGTGACCTGAGCTGAATGCAGATGATTAACTGACTGAGCCACCGAGGTGCCCCTACAAAGCTCTATCAATCAAGATGGTGATACTGGTATAAAGATAGACATGTATCGATGGAACAGAATTAAGAGTCCAGAAACATATAATTACATTTACAGTCAACTGATGTTCAACATGTATGCCGAGAGAATTTAATAGGGAAAAGAACAGTCTTTTCAACAAATGCTGCTGAGACAACTGGATGCAAAGTAATTAAATTAGAACTCTTTCTAACACTAAGTAAAAAAATTAATTCAAAATGGATCAAGATCTAAATATAAGAGCTAAAACATAAAACTCTTAGAAGTAAACATAAATACATATCTTTATAACCTTGGATTCAGCAATGGTTTCCTAGGTACAACATCTAAAGCATAAGGAGGTAAATTTGACTCGATATAAATAAAAAGTTTTGTTCATCAAAGGGCATATCAAGAAAGTGAAAAGATAACCCTCAGAATAATGGGAGAGAATATTTGCAAATCATGTATTTGATAACAGTATCTAGAAAACATAAGTCTCCTGAACACATAATGAATTCTTACAATTCAACAATAAAAAACTGAATTTTAAAATGGGCAAAGAATTTAAACAGATATTTTTTCAAAGAAGATATACAAATGGACAATAAGCATATGAAAAGATGTTCAACATCATTAGTTATTACAGAGATGGAAATCAAAACCGCAATGAGCTATCACTTCACATCCACCAGGATGGCCATAATCAAAAAGACTGATAATAACAACACATGTTGGTGAGGACGTGGAGAAATGGGAACTGCCGGTGCTGGGGAGAATGTAGTCATTCTAGAAATAGTGAAGTCATTCTGGAAAACAGTTTGGTAGTTCCTCAAAAGGTAAAAAGAGTTACCATTTGAGTAATTTCACTTCTACATATATATCCAAGAGAATCCACAAAAACTTGTACACAAACATTCATAGTATTATTCATAATAGCCCCAAAGTGGACACAACTCAAATGTCTATCAATTTATAAATGGATAGAATGTGGTATATCCATACAACGGAATATTATTCAGCTATAATAAATAAGTTATTTATACATCCTACAACATGGAACTTTGAAAATATTATGCTAAGTGAAAGAAGCCAAACACAAAAAGCCACGCACTGTATCATTCCATTTGTATGAAATATTCGGAACAGGCAAATTCATAGAACCAGAAAGCAGATTAGTGATTCCCAAAGACTGGGAGAGGGAAAAATAGGTATCACCTGCTGGTGGGTACAGAGTTTCTCTTTGGGAGATGAAGATGTTCTGGAATTAATGATGAAGGCTGCACAACCTTGTGTACAGAGCTATACACTTTAAAAGGATGAATGTTAAGGTGACATATATTAATTTAAAAATTATGGCTGGGAGTTAAGATGGCGGAGGAGTAGGGGACCCCTTTCTCAGCCGGTCCCCTGAGTCGAGCTGGATAGGTACCAGACCAGCCTAAATAACCATGGAATCAGCCTGAGACGCAGGATGATGCATCTGGATCTCTACAAATGAACATCTCCAGCGCTGAGTATTGAGGTACGAAGAGGGGAGCTGTAAACCGTGCACAGATATTCGGAAGATAAACGGAAGGGGGAGGGAGCCGCCGCGTTTGGGTGCCGGGAAGCGGCAGCCACCTGCACGGGGGAGCGGGCGGACTCACAGAGGGCACCTACGAGAGAGCGGACTGAGACCGGTGAGCCGTGAACGCGCGCCACCAGGCATCTCCCGGAACACCGGAATCCCGGTGTGCTCACGGGATCCAGACTGAGACCGGGAGCTCCCGGAGCGCGCGCGGGGCGGCTGGCGGGCCACCTGCACAGGGGAGCGGGCGGACTCGCGGTCGGCACCCGCAAAACAGCAGACTGAGACCCTGAACCGGGTGCGCGCGCCACCAGGCTTCTCACGAAACTCCGGAATCGAGGTGTGCTCACCGGGCATAGACTGAGACCGGGAGACCCAGGAGCGCGCGGGGCGGCCGGTGGCTGGCGGCATTAGAAACACAAAGGACAGAGACGCGCCGGCCCTGGAAGTGAGGGCAGGGACGCCGGGTTGGTGCGCACATCCCGGGACGCTGCAGGGTTGAGCAGTACCAACAGTAACAGAGTTAAAGTGGCCAGAACATCAGTGGAGAACGGGCCACAATCCCTCTGTTCTGTGACAATGCAGCCTCTGCTGCTCTGACTCTCAGAAAAGGCATAGCCGGCCGCCAGGGAAAGCCGCCAGAGAACAAAAGCCTGGAAACACCGGCTCAGAGAGTGCCCATCCCCATCCTCCCTCGCAGGGGACACGGAGACTCTAACCAAAAAGGGTTGCCTGAGTATTGGTCCGGCAGGCCCCTCCCCCAGAACACAGAAGGCAGGCTGAAAAATCAAGAAGCCCACAACCCGGGCGCCTGGGTGGCGCAGTCATTGAGCGCCTGTCTCCGGCTTAGGGCGTGATACCGGCGTTCTGGAAAGGAGTCCCTCATCGGGCTCCTCCGCTGGGAGCCTGCTTCTTCCTCTCTCACTCCCCTGCTTCTGTTCCGTTCTTGCTGACTGTCTGTCTCCCTCTCTCAGATAAGTAAATAAATAAAATCTTTAAAGAAGAAGCCCACATCTCTAAGATCCCTATAAAACAAGGGGCACGGCCTGGGACCCAGTCAATAATTTGGGCTCTGGACAACCCCGCAACCTCTCCTCATTAGAATGACAAGAAGGAGAAGCCCCCCCCCCAGCAAAGAAAAGACAGTGAGTCTGTGGCCTCTGCCACAGAAATAACGGATATGGATGTAACCAAATTATCAGAAATGGAATTCAGAGTAACAATGGTCAAGATAATGAGTAGACTTGAAAAAAATATTAAGGAAAATGTTACTGAGAATATAGAATCCCTAAGGGCGGAAATGAGAGCGAATTTGACAGAAATTAAAAATTCTATGAGCCAAATGCAGACAAAACTAGAGGCTCTGACGGCCAGGGTCACCGAAGCAGAGGAAAGGGTTAGTGAATTGGAGGATGGGTTAATAGAGGAAAAAATAAAAATAGAAGATGGTCTTAAAAAAATCCACGCCCACGAATGTTGGCTACGGGAGATTACTGACTCAACGAAACGATCCAATGTTAGAATCATCGGCATCCCCGAGGGGGTGGAGAAAAACAGAGGTCTAGAAGAGATATTTGAACAAATTGTAGCTGAAAACTTCCCTAATCTAGCAAGGGAAACAAAAATTCGTGTCCAAGAGGCAGAGAGGACCCCTCCCAAGCTCAACCATGACAGACCTACACCACGTCACGTAATAGTGCAATTCACAAATACTAGATCCAAGGATACAGTATTGAAAGCGGCCAGGGTAAAGAAATTTCTCACGTACCAAGGCAAAGGCATCAGAATTACATCAGATCTGTCTACACAGACCTGGAATGAGAGAAAGGGTTGGGGGAGCATTTTTAAAGCTCTTTCAGAGAAAAACATGCAGCCAAGGATCCTTTATCCATCAAAGCTGTCATTCAGAATTGATGGAGAAATAAAGACATTTCAGAATCAACAGTCACTAGCCAATTTCGTAACCATGAAACCAGCCCTACAGGAGGTATTACGGGGGGTTCTATAAAAGTAAAAAGGCCCCAAGAGTGATACAAAACAGAAAGTCACAGCCAATACAAAGACTTTACTGACAACATGGCAGAATTAAAAGCATATCTCTCAGTACTCAGTCTTAATATTAATGGTTTAAATTCTTGCTTTAAACGGCACAGGGTTGCAGATTGGATAAAAAGAAATGACCCATCCATTTGCTGTCTACAAGAGACTCATTTCGAACCCAAAGAGGCATTCAGACTGAGAGTAAGGGGATGGAGTACCATCTTTCACGCAAATGGACCTCAAAAGAAAGCTGGGGTAGCAATTCTCATATCAGATAAACTGGATTTTAAACTACAGACTATAGTTAGAGACGCAGAAGGGCACTATATTATTCTTAAAGGAAGTATTCAACAAGTGGATATGACAATTATAAATATATATGCCCCCAACAGGGGAGCAGCAAGATACACAAGCCAACTCTTAACCAGAATAAAGAGACATATAAATAAAAATACATTAATAGTAGGGGACCTCAACACTCCACTCTCAGAAATAAACAGAACACCCTGGCAAAAACTAAGCAAAGAATCAAAGGCTTTGAATGCCATACTCGACGAGTTGGACCTCTTAGATATATATAGAACACTACACCCCAGAACCAAAGAATACTCATTCTATTCTAATGCCCATGGAACATTTTCAAGAATAGACCATGTTCTGGGACACAAAACAGGTCTCAGCCGATACCAAAAGATTGAAATTATCCCCTGCATATTCTCAGACCACAACGCTCTGAAATTGGAACTCAACCACAAGGAAAAATTTGGAAGAAACTCAAACACTTGGAAACTAAGAACCATCCTGCTCAGGAATGACTCGATAAACCAGGAAATCAAAAATCAAATTAAACAATTTATGGAGACCAATGAGAATGAAAATACAACAGTCCAAAACCTATGGGATACTGCAAAGGCGGTCCTAAGGGGGAAATACATAGCCATCCAAGCCTCACTCAAAAGAATAGAAAAATCTAAAATGCAGTTTTTATATTCTCACCTCAAGAAGCTGGAACAGCAACAGAGGGACAGGCCTAATCCACGCACGAGGAAGCAGTTGACCAAAATTAGAGCTGAAATCAATCAAGCAGAAACCAGAAGTACAGTAGAGCAGATCAACAGGACGAGAAGCTGGTTCTTGGAGAGAATCAATAAAATTGACAGACCACTGGCAAGACTTATCCAAAAGAAAAGACAAAGGACCCAGATTATTAAAATTATGAATGAAAAAGGAGAGGTCACGACGAACACTATTGAAATTGGAAGGATTATTAGAAATTTTTATCAACAGCTATATGCCAATAAACTAAGCAATCTGGAAGAGATGGAATCCTTCCTGGAAACCTATAAACTACCAAGATTGAAACAGGAAGAAATTGATTTCTTAAACAGGCCAATTAATTATGAAGAAATTGAGTCAGTGATAAACAACCTTCCAAATAACAAAACTCCAGGCCCGGACGGTTTTCCTGGGGAATTCTACCAAACATTCAAAGAAGAAATAATACCTATTCTCCTAAAGCTATTTCAAAAAATAGAAACAGAAGGAAAGCTACCAAACTCATTCTATGAGGCCAATATTACCTTGATCCCCAAACCAGGCAAAGACCCCCTCAAAAAGGAGAATTACAGACCGATTTCCCTAATGAATATGGACGCCAAAATCCTCAACAAGATACTTGCTAATAGAATCCAACAGTTCATTAAAAGGATTATCCACCACGATCAAGTGGGATTCATACCTGGGAAGCAAGCGTGGTTCAATATTCGCAAATCAATCAGCGTGATACATCATATCAACAAGAAAAGACTCAAGAACCCTATGATCCTCTCAATCGATGCCGAAAAAGCATTTGACAAAATACAGCATCCTTTCCTGATTAAAACCCTTCAGAGTGTAGGAATAGAAGGTACATTTCTCAATCTCATAAAAGCCATCTATGAAAAGCCTACTGCAAATATTATTCTCAATGGGGAAAAGCTGGAAGCCTTTCCCTTAAGATCAGGAACACGACAAGGATGCCCACTCTCGCCACTATTATTCAACATAGTACTAGAAGTCCTTGCAACAGCAATCAGACAACAAAAACGGATCAAAGGTATTCAAATCGGCAAAGAAGAAGTCAAAATGTCTCTCTTCGCAGATGACATGATACTCTATATGGAAAACCCAAAAGAAGCCACTCCCAAACTATTAGAAGTTATAGAGCAATTCAGTAACGTGGCGGGACACAAAATCAATGCTCAGAAATCAGTTGCATTTCTGTACACGAATAACGAGAACGAAGAAAGAGAAATTAGGGAATCCATCCCATTTACAATAGCACCAAAAACCATACGTTACCTTGGAATTAACTTAACCAGAGATGTAAAGGACCTTTATTCTAGAAACTATAAAGCACTCTTAAAATTTAGACATTGAGGAAGACATAAAAAGATGGAAAGATATTCCATGCTCATGGATCGGAAGAATTAACATAGTTAAAATGTCCATGCTACCCAGAGCAATCTACACTTTCAATGCTATCCCGATCAAAATACCGAGAACGTTTTTCAAAGAACTGGAACAAATAGTCCTTAAATTTGTATGGAACCAGAAAAGACCCCGAATCTCCAAGGAACTGTTGAAAAGAAAAAACAAAGCTGGGGACATCACAATGCCGGATTTCGAGCTGTACTACAAAGCTGTGATCACAAAGACAGCATGGTACTGGCACAAAAACAGACACATAGACCAATGGAACAGAACAGAGAGCCCAGAAATGGACCCTCAGCTCTTTGGGCAACTAATATTTGATAAGCAGGAAAAAACATCCGGTGGGGAAAAGACAGTCTCTTCAATAAATGGTGCTGGGAAAATTGGACAGCTACATGCAAAAGAATGAAACTTGACCACTCTCTCACACCATACACAAAAATAAACTCCAAATGGATGAAAGACCTCGATGTGAGACAGGAATCCATCAAAATTCTAGAGGAGAACATAGGCAGCAACCTCTACGACATCGGCCAAAGCAACCTCTTTCATGATACATCCCCAAAGGCAAGAGAAACAAAAGATAAAATGAATTTATGGGACTTCATCAAGATTAAAAGTTTCTGCACAGCCAAGGAAACAGTCAGAAAAACTAAGAGGCAGCCCACAAAATGGGAGAAGATATTTGCAAATGACACTACAGATAAAGGACTGGTATCCAAGATCTACAAAGAACTTCTCAAACTCAATACACGAGAAACAAATAAATCAAAAAATGGGCAGAAGATATGAACAGACACTTTTCCAATGAAGACATACAAATGGCTAACAGACACATGAAAAAATGTTCAAAATCATTAGCCATCAAGGAAATTCAAATCAAAACCACACTGAGATACCACCTTACGCCAGTTAGAATGGCAAAAATAGACAAGGCAAGAAACAACAATTGTTGGAGAGGATGTGGAGAAAGGGGATCCCTCCTACATTGTTGGTGGGAATGCAAGTTGGTACAGCCACTCTGGAAAACAGTGTGGAGGTCCCTTAAAAAGTTAAAAATTGAGCTACCCTATGATCCAGCCATTGCACTACTGGGTGTTTACCCCAAAGATACAGACGTAGTGAAGAGAAGGGCCATATGCACCCCAATGTTCATAGCAGCAATGTCCACAATAGCTAAATCGTGGAAGGAGCCGAGATGCCCTGCAACAGATGACTGGATTAAGAAGTTGTGGTCCATATATACAATGGAATATTACTCAGCAATCAGAAAGAACGAGTTCTCAACATTTGCTACAACATGGACGGCACTGGAGGAGATAATGCTAAGTGAAATAAGTCAAGCAGAGAAAGACAACTATCATATGATTTCTCTCATCTATGGAACATAAGAACTAGAATGATCAGTAGGGGAAGAAAGGGATAAAGAAATGGGGGGGTAATCAGAAGGGGGAATGAAACATGAGAGACTATGGACTATGAGAAACAAACTGAGGGCTACAGAGGGGAGGGGGGTGGGGGAATGGGATAGGCCGGTGATGGGTAGTAAGGAGGGCACATATTGCATGGTGCACTGGGTGTTATACACAACTAATGAATCATCGAGCCTTACATCGAAAACTGGGGATGTACTGTATGGTGACTAACATAATATAATAAAAAATCATTATAAAAAAATTATTATTAAAATTATAAGGGAATGAATTACACATATTTGATTGGCTTAAATCAATTGCAAACATCCTTTTGGAAGTTCAAATTGTCTTATCTCTAGCCAGTAGGACTCTCTTCATCTTTGAGTCCCCTTGTACCCAGCACTTTTAAGAAAGCTTAATACAACAAAATATGGTTACCAAAGGAGAACTCCATTTTTTATTAATGATTCCAAAGAAGGGATTCCCTGAGGTACAATTATTACTTGAGAAAGTATTTCCAAGTAGCTTTCCAGGCTTACCATTACACTGCATAGTAATATTCATCTATCATCTAAAGGTTGATCTCAATCAATTACCAAAAAAATTTTAAATTGAAAACTTCATATAAAACCAGTTTGCTCATACAGTAGAATGCATAAAACTAAGCGTCCTACAAGGATGGTCCACATCTAAATTAGCTAACATTTATACTAGAAAAGAATGACAAAATGGGGATGAGAGGACAGGGACAGAGAAGGAAGGAGATTTAAAAATGACTATATTAAGAACATTCTAAATTTAGAATTTTCCCCATTTAGAAACTTCCCCATTCTTTTTTGTTTCTAAGGTTGGTATCTTCAGTATCAAACCTTCCACTGCTCTTCATGTTGGCTAACAGTATTGGCAACATTACTTTACTACTTACTGACTACAGTGACTTGAAAGCAATTTTAATTTGGAATGTAAATATGTTACTACTTCACTGCTGTTACGTATTTTTCAGAAATGTTTCTTAAGAAACAGTAAGTTTTCTGATAATGGACACCACACAGATTCCTGAATCTATCAGAAAATTTAAAATGGTTTAAATTAAAACCAAAAACTTACTAAGTATTTTACTAGTATAAGGTTCTTAAATTAATGCTGATCAGTAGAATAAACAGAGTTGTTAGTGTGTAAATATCTCCTTACCTACCTCTCAACCTATAAATACTTGTTTCTGTAATAAATTAAAAAGAAATATTTTTGCACCACATATATTTTACTAGCACATTGTTCTATGTATCCCCAACATACCTGTTACAAGAAAAGCAATAAGACATCAACATTAAATGCAGTGGTGGCTTTAATGTTAACTTCTAAAACAGATGAAGATAACCATATGTTGAGGAATGCAGAGACAGAATCACCACAGTTTGGAACCCAACTTCCAAATTTCAATAAAAACTTTTGTGCTGGCTATGTACTGTGGGTGTTTGTAAATATGGGGATAAATAAAACTTAGATGTTGATAAAAATATTTTAAATATTTGTTAGAATTCAATGGTAAAGATCTGTATAGAAAGAGAACTCACAAAGCATTAGGAGAGAGAAGAAACTGGAAGGAAGGAAGAAAGAAAAGAAGGGAGGAAGGAAGGAAAAAATTGAAATTAAAGAAGTTTGGAAATGGGAAGAAAGAATTAAAACATATACATGAACATTATGATAAATATAAAATATGATGTGAGGAATTAAAAAATGAATGATCACAATAAATGTAAATGTATTATAAGTACATTTAAATTCTATCAAGGAATAGCTCATTCCTGCATTCCTGAGGATGACGGAAAACTAAATTCATTAGACAATCAGTTTACAGAACCTTAAAACAAGAAACCAATCTTACCTCATATATGAAGGCAAAGATGCTTTGGAAGGCAAAACAGCAAATTATACAATGGTCCATGTGTTGTTTTTTTTTTAAACCATATGAACAGATCAAAGAACAAAGTTCATATGATCATCTTAGTAGATGCTTAAAGAACACTCTAAGTATCTACCACAAAGTTAAAGTTAAACCCATTGTAATTATGGGGGAGGAGCTCTTATTAACAGAGAAAAAGAAACATTTAAAGCATCTACCACCAATCATCATATTTAATGATGAAACATTAAAAGCATTTCTATAAAGTGAAGATCAAAGCAATATCACTCTTAACATTTTTCTAGCATTTCAAAACAATCTGCTGAAAGCAAAAAAAGGAAAGGGGTGCCTGGGTGGCTTAGTCAGTTAAGCGTCTGCCTTCGGCTCAGGTCATGATCCGTTCTTGGGCCTTAGCCTTTCAGCAATTACTTACTGAACTCAGTAATTGCTGAAAGGCTAAGGCCCAAAAACAGAATCATTAATTCAAAGCATTTTAAGAAAGGAATTGTGACAAACCAAGATAAAAGATTTTCCCACACCAAATGATCTTAAGCTTGCAGATAATGTGTTTGGTCTTTATACGATAAAGCCATGCATGTGAGAAACAGTCTGCCTTACCAATATTGGTATTTTTTGCCTTCACCTTCCCCGGAAACAAAGCCTGGGTTGGAAGGGGGTGGAGAGAAGGAATGACAAAATACAAAAATAAAATTGCACTGTTTTATGATTTTATAAGAATATACACACTTCAAAATTAGCCACAGATGAGATAAAAACCTGAAACAATAACCATGAAGAAAAAAAAGAGCATCTTCAAAAAATAATTCCTCGGAAAGGACAAAAAAATCTAGAAACCAATCTCACTCATAAATGTAAATGTGGGGCACCTGGGTGGCTCAGTCCATTAAGCCTCCAACTCTTGATTTTGGCTCAGGTCATGATCTTGGGTCTTGAGATGGAGCCCCACATTAGGCTCCACACTGAGCACGGAGTCTTGAGATTCTCTTTTCTCCCTCTGCCCCTCCCACTACTCTCTCTCTCCCTCAAATAAATCTTAAAAAAAAAAAAAAAAAAAAGAAATGTAAATGCAAAATTCCAAAATAAAACATTAGCAAACAGAAGCTGGAAGAACATCAAAATAATATTAGAAACCAAGCAGAACATACTCCAAAAATGTTGGAATGGTTAAATATCAACAATAATGAGGGGGCGCCTGGGTGGAACAGCGGTTAAGCGTCTGCCTTCGGCTCAGGGCGTGATCCCGGCGTTCTGGGATCGAGCCCCACATCAGGCTCCTCCGCTATGAGCCTCCTTCTTCCTCTCCCACTCCCCCTGCTTGTGTTCCCTCTCTCGCTGGCTGTCTCTATCTCTGTCAAATAAATAAATAAAATCTTAAAAAAAAAAAAAGAAATATAATTGACCTCACTGTAAGAGGAAAAAAAATTATAATAACAAATGCCAAATAGTCAACAAATAAAAAACATCCATTACTGATGGTTTTACAACCACTACCACCTCTTAGAGTGAAACAGGAATAGATGGACAATTTCCTCATAAATCAAACCAAAAACCACATCATAATTAATGGCAAAATATCAGCCATATACTCATTAAAATCAGAAATAAAACCAACTGTGTATTTTTCTATGGATACTATAACAAGTTACCACAAATTTAGTGGCTTAAAACAACACAAATTTATTATCTTTCAGTTCTGTACCTGAGAACTCCAAAATGGGTTTCACTGGGCTAAAATCTAAGTGTCAGCATGGTTGTACTTCTTTTGTAAAAATCTGTTTCCTTGCCTCTTCCAGTTTCTGGAGGCTGTCCTTGACTACCGGCCCACTTCTTTCATCTTCATAGCAAACAATGTCAGTCAAAGTCCTCACATATTTATTTCTTTGGTTCTGTTGTGATTAGCAACCTTATTTCCACTTGACCATAATTTCCTTTTGCTATAGATTCCAGGGACTAAAACACAGACATCTGTGGAGGAGGAGACATTATCCTGCCTACCACAGTATGCCTTTTGGAAATAAATAAGTAAATAATCTACAATGTAAAGAATCAAATAATTTCCACAGATTCTTCTAAGACATTGAAAAAATCATTATTTATTCTTTTTAAAAAATTTTTTTATTTATTTGTTTGACAGAGAGAGGGAGAGAGCACACAAGCAAAGGGAGCAGCAGGCAGAGGGAGAGGGAGAAGGAGGTTCCCTGCTGAGCAGAGTGCCTGAGGCAGGGCTCAATCCCAGGACCCTGGGATCATGACCAGGTACAAAGGCAGTCACTTAACCGACTGAGCCACCCAGGTGCCCCTCAGTATTAATTCCTAATTTTATAAAGAACTCCTGGGGCAGCTGGGTGGCTCAGTATGTTAAGCATCCCACTCTTGATTTTGGGTCAGGTCATGACCTCAGGGTCTTGAGACAAGCTCCACGCTGTGTTCCATGCTGGGTGTGGAGCCTGCTTAAGACTCTCTCTCTCCCTCTCCCTCTGCCCCTCCCCACTAAAAAAAAAAAAACAAAAAACAAACCTTCCTAATTACATAAGATACGTCCTTGATTTAATAACCTTTTATCCACCCAAAAAGTCAACATTCTAATTAATGGAAAAACACTAAAGCTGTTCACATTAAAGTCAGCAAAAAGGAAAAAATAAGACGATCATAACTACTGCTAATGTTGTCTAGAAGTTGTAAGAAAAGAAATTAAGATATATAAAAATTAGAAAGAAAATAAAATTATCACAATTTGCAGATGAACTAATGGTAAACCAAGAAAACCCAAGGGAAACACTCACACACCACATCTTCTTTATCCATCCATCTATTGATGGACATCTGGGCTCTTTCCATAGTTTGGCTATTGTGGACATTGCTGCTATGAACATTGGGGTGCAGGTGCCCCTTTGAACCACTACATTTGTATCTTTGGGATAAATACCCAGTAGTTTAATGGCTGTGAAACTTAAAGGGAGATTTCTTTTAAAATAGATTTTAAAAAACAAACAAAACATACAAATGTAGTGTCAGAACAAATCCACTCCTAGACCTAAAGTCCAGAAAAACAGCCAATTTGCTTCACTCCTCAAAACATACTATCAAACAAAAGCTATCATATTTTCTACTTCTGCAAGATTAACAAGTAACCAGGAACTACAACTTCTGTTGGAGCCTAATACGTTTTTATAGAGACAGTTCCCAACTGATGAATAGGTTGTATTCCAAAAATCAGTACTTTTTGATTGTCTGAAACAACTTGAAATACCAATATAAATTATGATTAGATTCCTAAGCCAGGCCATAAAAAGTCTACTTAACTCAATGTACCGGAGGCATATATTAATTCAAACATAGGTGGCCATCAAACACATACATACACACATATGCATGTGTACAGATAATACTGTTATGAAATTAAAATTCAAAATACTAAAACATTCTGTTTTCTTCCCTACCTTCTATTCTCAAATACATGCTCAAGATATTTCTTCTTTGGTAGCAGCAGATAGGCACAGGGTGGCCAAACTGAGCAGCAGGTCACACTGACTTTCTTAATCTGAAAATTCAAGTAATTTTTAAATTATATATTCTTAAATCAGAGTACCCTTACTTATTCATTTGTCAATCTCCACTGACAGAGTATGTTCAAGTTTATGAATGCTCAGTAAACTTTATAACAAAATGTTTTCCAATCATGTGATATGTCATAAAAATTTTACATTCAAAACTTCCTTCACATACTTGTGGAACTTTGAAGTCCTAAGTTCTTCCTTAATAAAAACATTGTTTTGGGCTGAACTGTCTCTCAAAATTCATATGTGGAAGACCTAAGTCTCAGTATGTCAGAATGTGACTGTATTTGGAAATAGGGCCTTTAAAGGTGTGATTAAGTTAAAATTAGGCTATTAGGGTACGATAATCCAATCTGACTGGTGTCCTTCTAAGAGGAAATGTGGATACATAGAGAGACAGAGGGAGGCACCCGAGTACAGGGAAAACAGAAGAGGTGGCAAGAGGATGACCATCTGCAAGCCGAGATAAACCAGAAAGAAATCAACTCTGCCAGAAACTTGATCATAGACTTCCCACCTCTCCCAGAATAATGAGAAAAAATAATTTTTGTTGTTTAAGCCACTCAAATCTCCCAGTCCTAACAAACTAATACAGAGCTTAAAAAGCAATTGCTAGTTATGCAGATGGTGGAGTTTTTCCTGAATTTTTATTCCAACATTCTCACCAATGGAATATCTAAATTAAGAGCTATAAAGAAGAAAAGTTACAATATGAAATATGATTAGAATATAAACTCCACATGGATTTCCTTTGTTTACTGCTATATCCCCAGCACACAGACGCTCAATAATTAAATGATGAGAGATTGCATGGAAGAATGTGTCAATTAATGACTATGACTTTCTTTGTAACGATTAGAAACACATATATCCTGTTTTAACTTTCTGAAATAATTTCCTGTTTTAATGTTATATGGTCAAACAAGTGGTATTGTTTAAAAGTGAAATATTCTTGGCGTGCCTGGGTGGCTTAGTCGGTTAAGCATCTGACTGTTGGTTTCCACTCAGGTCCTGACCTTGCGGTCTTGGGATCGAGCCCCATGTCAAGCTCTGCACTCAGTGTGGAACTGGCTTCAGATTCTCTCTCCCTTTCCCTCCTACTCACACTTTCTCTCTCTCAAATAAAGAAATAAAATCTTTAAAAAAGATAAAAGTGAACTATTCTTTCAAAATTTGTCAAGCTTTCCCTCTGTAACACAATTGTGAAAAAGAAAATTACATAAATACATTCGGTTTTTTAAAAGACTTTATTTATTTTAGAGAGGGAGAGAGAGAGTGTGCAAGCAGGAGGAAGGGCAGGAGGAGAGAGATGCTGAGCACGGAGCCCGACATGGGGCTCGATCCCAGGACCCTAAGATCATGACCTGAGCGGAAATCAAGAGTCAGACACTTACTGACTGAGCCCCTCAGGTACTCCTCATAAATACGTTCTTAAAGGAACACAAGAAAAACTACATCTCAAAGCGGTAAATTTTTAAATAAAGAAATTAAAAGGTTAATTATTAATATATTACAGTATATAGTCCTAAATAGATATGAGAGAGCAATAAACAAGTAACTATTTCTGGTTGCACCATTATGGGCCCATTGCTATCAGCAAAGTGCTACTAGAAACCATTTACCAATACACGAAAGAATTATTTGATCCATTCACTTTAAGGAAGGAGTTTAATATAGCATCCTGAAAGACTGAGGAGTTAGTTGGAGTCCCAGAGTTACAGAAGAATAATTTTTATGCTTTGGAGAAACCATGCAGTCAATAAAAAAAGGATTCCAAAATAGAACAGTACACTAAAGAACTGGTTCAATGTCAAAGTTTGGCAACACTGCCAAGAGAGAGTACATTTAATCTTAGAACAAGGAGGAAGATATTAAAAGAAGTTTGTGCTTTAGCATAAGAAGGTATTTAATTTTAATTACTGTTAAAATTATTCTAATCAAATTAGAATGAGCAGTGTGCTACTGGTCATTATTCATTACAGAATATATCTCAATTTGAAATCTATTTTGAAAAATATTCTTGTTTAAGAATATAGTTAAATCACCTATTAATGCTTAGTAAACTGCTCTGAAGAAAGCCTTAAACACTATATATCATAACCTAAGACTAATAGGACATGCTCCTTACACTTCAGTGTGTACGGAACTAATCCCAAAGTAGCTTTTTTGCAATGTTTAGCTTTGCTTCTGAAGGTTGGACCAAGGTGAAAGTGAACTGCATTATTTTAGCTAAAGAAATACACTACTTTATTAGCAGTACCAATTAACACCTCTGAAATTAATCAGACTTTAGTAAAAAAATACTGCACTTAATGCACTAAGTCAGCCACTGTAGGTTGCTTCACCTAACACTACAATCTGTTTTCCTTGTTTTTCTCTATTATAGAAGCTAAAAAAGCCAAATACTAGGTTTCCTACTCTCCCATACTACCATGAGAGGCCTTGTGACACAGTTCTAATGAATGAAATAGAACCAGATGCTTTCTAGTTTTATAAATCACATCCCTTGTCTACCTCTTCTTCCTGTTTTTAGGGCTAGAGCTCCAAAGAGGCAAAGGCCAAGTGAAAGGAAGAGATGTCAGCAGCTGCAGCAGCTGCATACTTCCAAACTAATTACAATTAGGAAAAAATAAAGACCCACTTGTTCAAAGCCATTGTTAATTTAGTATTTAATTATTTGCAAACACAATCTTAAGCATGAGTGAACTAAGTGAAGTAAATGGGCCATACTGCTGTAAGACTTTTTGCCCCAAGGGAGGAATGAGAAGGGTAGAACAATTACGTAACTGTAAAACAGTGCTTCTCAAACTTTTCCACCAAATATCTTCTGATAGCAAAAAACAAATAATTACTTTAACAATATGAGGAGACATAGCAAGGAGTCATAGCTACATGCGCAGTGTTTCTTGATATTCCTATTTTTTATGTGAATCCCACATGCACAATTACACTTCTACAAATCACACATTAACTACTCCAATGATGTACCACAAGTTTCAATAGGAAAATAAGATTTTAAAGTCTTTTTTTCTTATTTAAAAATAAGTTCAAGAGAAGCTGATGTTATAGGATGACTTTTTGGTATCCACTGATGCACCATGTTTACTCCTAAAAGCTATTTGTATTCCAGGTCAAGAATCATGGATGCACAGGAACTGTACCTCTTCTAACAAAATAGAATCACCAAGGTTTAAGCACCTTATATTATCTCCCTGTAAGGAGAAAATACTCACAAAAATATTCCTTTTCCTGGGTGTGTTACCTTCTCTCTGGGAGTCTCACACTTTCATAACTGCTGCCACCAAATGCACTTTAATGCTCAATTACAAAGAGCTTTATGATGGCTTCCCTTAGGAACAGTTAGCAAAAGCAAATACTCTTATTACAGAAAAACAAAATAAATGTAAACTGTTACAAAATACAGGTTTCTGATCCTAACACAGCTAATTTCCTCCCAAGGAATCTCAGGCTCTGGTCTTACTGCACCTACTAAGTTTGAAATAGCTAATTCTAACCTATAGAGTTGACATACCCTAGAAGCACTTAGAATACACTCATTTCTGTTAACATCTATCCCCAAGTAACTGCATCCTAGACAGCTCTGTAATCCCTAGATTAGGAATGTGAGAACCGTCAGCATTCTTCCTACATTCCCAAGGGTCTTGTCTCTGAGTTCTAACAGTAGAGCTGATAGATAAGCAAGCCTCTTTCTGAAGACTAAAACTAGAAATTAAATACTGCTCTATCTACCTTTACACACACACACACACACACACACACACACACACACACACGCTTTAAGATTACAGTTGGCCCTTGAACAACACAAATTTGAGCTACGTGGGTCCACTTACACGTGAGTTTTCTTCAATAAATACAGGACAATATTTTAAGTGTATTTTCTCTTCATTATGATTTCCTGAACATTTTTTCTCTAGCTTACTTCATTGTAAGAATACAGTATATATGTTATATACAACCATGTGTTAATTGTTTATGTTATCTGTAAGGCTGCGCAGGTCAACAGTAGGTTATTAGTAGCTAAGTTTTGAGGGAGTCAGAAGTTAATATGCAGATTTTTGACTGTGTGGGGGGTTGGTGCCCCTAAGCCCCATGTTGTTCAAGGTTGACTGTATATAGTAAAGAGATGATTGCCTCACAACAACCTACTGATGTAACTGTCTTGGATGGTTGTCTAGTAAGGAACAGTATAAAGATAAGCTCCAGTCACACAGAAATCTGACTTTTCAAAAAGATATTTCATTTTCAACAAATAAGGTGGTGCTTTTATTACTTTTCAAAAGTTAACAGCCATAGATGAAAATACAAAGTTTATTTTAAAATGTGATTGGACTTTACATAGGTACATTACTTGCTGTTTACCAATAAACTAAGGAAGCAAACAATTAATAGTTGATATCGAAAGTACCAGTGGTATTAGAAAATACACCTCCTGCATATATACAGTACTGGTATTACGTCTATGCATTAGGAAGAAAGATTTGTTTATCCTTATCATTTCAAGCTATTTCTAATATGTATTAAAACAAGTTGTAGGATGATTTCCCCTTTTCGTTAATAATTGCCACTGCCCCCATAAATTGTCCTGCTTTGACTACATATTAAAATGTTTAACTTAAATTTGGTTGCATTTAAATATAAAGTTTTATTTTATTTTATTTTTTTAATGATTTTTTATTATATTATGTTAGTCACCATACAGTACATCCCCGGTTTCCGATGTAAGGCTCGATGATTCATTAGTTGTGTATAACACCCAGTGCACCATGCAATACGTGCCCTCCTTACTACCCATCACCAGTCTATCCCATTCCCCCACCCCCCCCTGAAGTCCTCAGTTTGTTTCTCATAGTCCATCGTCTCTCATGTTTCATTCCCCCTTCTGATTACCCCCCCTTTCTTTATCCCTTTCTTCCCCTACCGATCATCCTAGTTCTTATGTTCCATAGATGAGAGAAATCATATGATAGTTGTCTTTCTCTGCTTGACTTTAAATATAAAGTTTTAAATGATGAATTCTGAATACACAAAAATACGCCAATGAAAACTACAACTAGGACACCTGTAGTCTTAGAAGCTGTATTTCTACATATAGTCTTTTATTAAGGCTACCTGCTATAAAACTCAAACATTCTGGAAAAAAGTTTTTAAAAGTGCTATCCACAAAAGCTGAAGCAAAGAAAAAAGATTCTTTTTACTACCCAAATTATCTGATGATGTCCTAAAAAGGTAAATAGATACCCTTCTAACTACCTTTGATTGCCAAGTAGGACCACAAGCTTTCAACAAAACATTTTCTCAATTTTCCCACCAGGGGGCAACCAAGAACCTCAAGTAGTACTTGGTGATGAGTAACAGATCTAAAGCGGTTTACGGGGTGGGGGTGTAGGGATTCGAAGTTCATAGAAATTATTACACTAATTACAAGCAATGGTATTATATTTTCTTAAAATGGGTCTATGGTAAGGATAGCATTCTTAAAACATCTTATAATACTTCATTAAGAAGTTTAATTTGCCTAAATATAATAGGTGGGAAATTTTTAGTGCGGTTAACTTTTTAAAAATACTGTTTTAAGGGCGCCTGGGTGGCGCAGTCTTTAAGCATCTGCCTTCGGCCCAGGGCGTGACCCCAGAGTCCTGGGATCGAGTCCCACATCAGGCTCCTCTGCTGGGAGCCTGCTTCTTCCTCTCCCACTCCCCCTGCTTGTGTTCCTTCTCTCGCTGACTGCCTCTCTCTCTGTCAAATAAATAAATAATATCTTTTAAAAAAAAATACTGTTTTAAAAATTTTAAACTCTTTTCCTAGACATCCTACTGTATGTATCACATGAAATAGCAGGCTTAACCAGGGGTAAACTAAAAGGTAGCTTAAGCTATTTAAATCGTACATACGAATTTTACATTGGCTGACAGTTAAATGACCAATACAAATGGAAAAAGCAAACTAGTAAAAATCTGTTTCTATAGGTGGCATATTTTTCTTGTGCAACCATTTCCATGTTATATTTCAGAAAATACTTCAGAAAATTTCTATTAAGTATCACTAGGAAAATAAGAATTCTCTGACACTGCAAAAAGTTCAAAGGGCAGTGGGGTGGGAGGGGAGGGAACTTAGGTTACCAGAAAAGCAATATATTCTTTAATAAAGGAGTAAAACACTGTTTCAGTATAACTTAGTCAACTAGCAATTTGGAGACCTCTTCACATAATCAATTTTGAAGTTTCAGCCCTACAAAAACTAAGAAAACAATACTTTAAAGTATTCTCCAAATACTATATTCACTAGGAAGCTCTTCCTGCTTTGAACTTGGTTTTAAACTACATGTTGTTTTTAATTGCATAAATCAGGTAAAAAAAAATCACTTCTTTATGACATTTAATATTTTAAAGAAACCATTTATCTTTAAGGCCAACTTCACATTTATTTCCTTTACTTAGATCACATTATTAAATTAATAACCACTGTTGCACTTATAGAGGATGGGTAGGTCATGTTTCTCTTATTGTTTTGTTTAAAAGCTTTTTCTCCCTCTACACATCCCTCTACACAATCTAAACACCAGCTCTTGATTTAGTACCACGTCACAATGCCAACGGCATTAGTTTAAACATAAAAGCTGCCACCAACATTTTTTTCCATCAAAATGGTATCAGAAGGCATTTCGAGTCCTGCCTATCAATGCTGTTTCCTGTATACTTAATGCCCACGGTAGCAAAACATTAAAACCAAGTCAATAATTAATCTTCATTAATGGAGAATGACATTTTACACGCAGCCTTCATAAAATTCAGATCTTTTTCCATTACACTTTCACTGTACATAAACCAATTATTCACTTGTGTCAGACACACAAACGAGAGGGAATTATATGCCATGAAAAGAGTCAATCAAGCCACCTAACCTAAATCACAATTATTCCTTTGCTGAACTACTATTGGATTTTAAAACTAAGCTTTTTTAGAAGTATTATTCAAACCACCTTACATCCAAACATTAAGGATATTGTGCTGTTGGTACATGCTACTTTACGGTGGTATAACATCGGAGAAAAACAATCCACGTTTTTGATGCTAGGAGACATTTTTTTCAGACCATGAACACTTCAATGAAACTCCAGGAAAAAATACCTTGGGAAGTGTTGCTTGCTGTCTTGAACATTTAATTTAGATCCAAAGCACTCTTTAAAAAAGATTTATATTAAAATGCTACATTCTTCAGCTGTTTCCACCCCCACAGCAGATATCCAGCCGGCATATTATGAATGGAATTAAGATGCTGTTTCTTTTTCTTATATAATAATACTGTTTCAATAAAATTATAATCAAATCCCCCAAAATGAAATACTTATTCAGCACCACTTTATAAGGGCCCAAAGCCTTGCTAATATCCTTAAATTTTAATCCAGGATCAGATTCATCATGGGAGTTCCACCTGCTGCAGTGTAAGCACTGCCATTTCCTCCATGAGAAAAAGACACAATCTGAGCAGAACCACTATGCTCAAATACATGCTGGCTGCTTTGGAAGAGGGGCAAGCTGTTGCAGCAAGAGACTTGTTACATAGTTCCATAAGAGATGAGCCCAGAGCTTACTGTACATCATACTTTCTTAAAACAACACTGAACATTGTAGGCTAATTTAAAATATACTTTAATGGTAAAAAGAGTGTCTAATCACTTATATTCTGTCGTTTGATTCCTCTCTCTAAACGATTCAAGCAACCAAAAAAATCAATTATGTGGCAAAACTAAACAGAATAACAACAGAATTCAAGTTGGAGAGTAAGAAAGTTTAGTGAGGTTAAAAATATTTTTTAATATATCAAAATAACAATATTTGGGGAAATGTGACTGAACCAATTTTGATGTATATACAGTTTAAAGGCAAAAGATCGGGGTGGCTCAGCTCGTTAAGCATCCGCCTTCAGCTCAGGCCATGATCCCAGGACCCTGGGATCAAGCCCCACATCAAGCTCCCTGCTCAGCGGGGAGGCTGCTTCTCCCTCTGCCTCGCACACTCTCACTTTCAAATAAATAAATAAAATCATTTTTAAAAATTTAAAGGCAAAAGATCAAGCAATTTAATTCACTTACATATCACAGATTTATTTGGTCATCCAAAGATTATTTTCTGTACTTTGGCTTTTTAATCAACCCATTAGCAGACAAGTACAATTACCAACTTATATCCAAAGCAACAAAATACTGTGCAAATGTCATTCTTAGAGTATTTCATATTTAAAATCTTACATATAAAATGTTACATTTTATGCCATAGCTCTGTTATAATTACAATGGTAATATTTATTTAAACTTAGAAGTAGTATTAACCAATGACAGCAAAAAGCTGGGAAACAGTGAAAGGAATATTAATGCTTCATCCTATAATAATTATTTTCCTTTTTCCATTTTATTTGGGGCTTTCTAAGCAATATATGTGTATTACAGTTAGGAAATGACTAGGGTAACTGCTAATGAACTCCTGAATTTTGTAAAACTAAAGTTATCAATTCATATATTTGTCCTCAGAGACCTTACTAACTTAATAAATAAGCTTTTTATGGAAAGGTAAACTTGGCTATATCCCAACAACTGTGGGCCAAAATACAAGAGAACTCCCTTATCACCAATCACTACTCCAATTCCAAACCTGCCAAAGATACTTTTAATTCTAACTTCCTAAAGGATCCTCTATTCTGTTCCAGCCTACTTAAGCAATTTTATAAGGACATGAAAAAGAAGATTAAACTAGGTTAAATTTCTAAAACAATATAGAAAACGGCTGGCTCCCCAGTCTAATGACTCCAATAGGTAAACAGTTGCAAATCATATCAGTTTTGTGAAACTTAAACGAAAGGTCAAGTGTCAAATATAACTAGGGCAATAAAAAACTGTGTTCTTTAGAAGACTACAGTTGACCCTTGAACAACACAGGTCTGAAGTGTCCAAGTCTACTTAAACAAGGATTTTTTACAGCATGGTACTGTATTTTCTCAATAACATTCTTTCTTTAGCTTACTTTATTGAAAGAATACAGTATATAATCCATATAACATACAAAATATGTGTTAATCAGCTATTTACATTATCAATAAGGATTCCAGTCAAAGCAGGCTATTAGTAGTAAAGTCTTTGGGAAATCAAAAGTTATATGCAGATTTTTGACTATGTGGGGAGTTGGTGCCCCTAACACCCCCGTGTTCAAGGATGAACTGTCTATATTTAAAGGTACATTTACTAAATCAGAACTATATTTATCAAGCTGTAATTCTCAGGATATTTTGCTGCAGTGCTTCAGGGGGCCCATCGATGTTCTTTCACTTTAAATCTTTCATTTTCACTTTTTAAAAAAACCCACAAGCACAAATGTATAACAAGGTTTGTTTTTGTTTTATTTTTTTTTTTTATTTATCCATCTTAGAGACAGAGTGAGAGAGTGCAGGTGCACATGCACAAGTGGGGGGGGGGAACAGAGGGGGAAGGAGAGAATCTGAAGCAGCCTCTGTGCACAGCATGGAGTCTGATCCCACCAACAGAAGACAACGACCTGAGCCTAAAAGCAAGAGTTGGAGGCTTAACCAACTGAGCCACCCAGGCACCCCTAACCAGTCTGAATATTGGTATTTATCTATAACAACTTTTTTCCTTATACTACCAACTAAACTTGGCAGATATCAAAATACAACTTCTCCAATTTTTGTACGCATGTGGGAATTGTCTCATTGATCATGTATTTGTAGTTCTGCACCGGGCCTTCATAAAAATTCAGTCCTGTACACATATGTTCACCTAAAATTATGTAAAAAGTACATTATTTAGCATGTCTCACTAAATAAAATGCCAGGCAAAGTTCAAACAAATCTATGTTGTTAATATGGTTTGGCTTAAAAGTTCGCTGTACAATAAATGTGACATTGTTGGGGCGCCTGAGTGGCTCAGTCGTTAAGCGTCTGCCTTCGGCTCAGGGCGTGATCCTGGAGTTCTGGGATCGAGCCCCACGTCAGGCTCTCCCGCTGGGAGCCTGCTTCTTTCTCTCCCACTCCCCCTGCTTGTGTTCCCTCTCTCACTGGCGCTCTCTGTTAAATAAATAAATAAAATCTTTATAAATAAATAAATAAATAAATAAATAAATAAATAAATAAATAAATAAATAAGACACTGTAATGTATTCAGCTATAGTAATACTGTTATAATTTTAATTATTATTAGGAATTTATGATTGTCATAAATTATGGTTCTTGTCTGATTTTCAAATAAAATGAATGAGGTCACTCTACATATTCTGAGTCAAATTTTCCTCACTTAAAACTGCAAAGAGAATGCGAGAATGTGAAATTTGGTCTTAACATGCAAAATGCAATTTTAACCATTTTGAAACTCTGAGAAAACTTCACAGATAACTGTCCAAGAAAAATGCTATTTGTAACAATACAAATAACAGTGTCATCTTTGTTATTAATAGTTATTTAATAATTAGCCATTATTTGTCAAAAATTATGTGAAGTGCTTTACGTGTATAAGAAAAATTATCAAAAATGTGGAAAAAAGGGGAAGATAGATGCATATTCTTTCAATGTTACATGGGAGCAAAGGCCATTTATGATTATCTAGGGCAATGATTCTCAATCAAGGACGATTTTCCCTCCAGGGAACAAATGACAATGTCTAGAGAAATTTTTTGTTGCCACAACTGAGGGAAGGAGAGTCTACTGGCATCTAGTGGGTAGCCAGGCTACTAAATGTTCTACAATGGACAGGACAGTGCCCCCCATGGCAAAGAATTACATCACCCAAAGTGTGAACAGTGCTGAGATTAAGAAATCCTGATTTACAGGAATGTACTTCAATTTACTACTTGCTATTGATTAAAAATGTCAGATTTAGTGAAGTTATATGTTTACTTATAGATTTTTATCCAGCAGAGAAACAAATAATTTTTGCCCAGTAGAAAAGATAACCATAAAGATTAAGTCCATGGTCTTGTTGGACATTAGCCAGTTTCTTAATCTAACTCAGCAATTTCATGTCAACATTGCCTATGAACATCTAGATTCACACATGCACTTTGGGCTGGTTTAACATCTTACTGGTTCCCTCATTAATAAATGAGTGAAATACAATTTGTGACACATTTATTTTATATTTGCCTAAGAGAAATGATTTTCCATTTTTGAAAAATCAGACTTTTAACGCATGTACTTAACTGATTTAATTCAAATACCTCTTGAAGTAAAAAGTATCATAATGTCCACCTGGTAAATGAGGAATCCAAGGCTTAGAGAGGTTAAATAATTTAACCAACGCGTCACAGCCAGCAGAAAAGAAAATCATGTCTGACCTCAAAGCCCATTTTCAACAATTACTAAATGCAAGTAATGGTTAGATATTTAGTGAGTCAACTTTAAAATTCAACATCCTTACTACTCTTTCTAGCTGCTAGAATGACAATTTAACACTATAAGGCAAGCTTTAAAACACTGATGTCAGTTACTTATCTGTTTAAGTTGGGGTTTTCTCAATACTGTGTAACAAAATTAGAAAAATAATAGATGCTGAGTCTGATAAAATGTTTGCACTATTCAAAACTGCCTCGCTGTTTACATTTATAACAAATGCTATAAATCTGAATTTATTTGGTAATAAAATGCTACTTACACATATTACATACAGTTCCATGTTTAAGATTTCATTTTCACTTATAATCTTACAAAAAGGGGTGAGGGGTTAAAACACAAGAAGAATATCCAACCAAACTCTTACCTATCACATTAACAAAAGATCAGACTTCAATATTGTGGAAAATGAGATTATTTAGTCATGAAGAATTTCATTATATATAAATTCCAGTTGCTAAAACATGCCGAGTTATTAAGTTAATATCACACAGCTAGGCTGGGCCAACCGATTTTTCTTATTAAGGCCCTAAGAAGTTAAATTTGTAGACCAGCGACCCTTAAATGATCAGAGATGTGCATTTTTTTCAGATCCCTAGATGGTTTTGACATGTCCTGGTCCCCCATCCCACCCACTTTTGTCCCGCTCCCCCATCCCACTCACTTTGAACACATTAAGACAGATCAATCTATCACTGAGGACAGTACCAGCCTCTTTTTTGAAATGAACGATTATAATTCTTACAAAGAGATGCTACATCTAAAATACAAAATTTTGAATCTTAAAGAGTATCTGAATTTAATTTTCATGCTTGCCAAAAAACAACAATAAAACAATAGTAATATCTGCTAAGACAGGGCACTATTTGCCAGGACCCTTCCAACTGCTTTATATGTATATATATATTATTTCATTATCTTAATGCTATGTAAATAGATTATAGATTATAAGTAGTTGATGTAACATCTAAGTTTCCATACATGAAGAATCAATGAACATTCACTGATAATTTCAACATTAGAAGCTATTCCCAAGAGAAGCTCCTAGTAATTCTTACAATAAAGAAAATAGTTAGATCACAATGCTGTAAGGGGACCATGTGGGATTGATGTGCTTAATGGAGTTAGAGAAACACTATTTTTCTTAAATCGCATAAAGGAAGAATTAATGCTGGGGTTTTGCTTATTTGCTTTCTTTTTTAAACAGTAGGAATATAGCACTAACAACATCATATACCCACGAATTTGCTATCAGTTTTTTTCTGCCGAAGAGTAGACTGAGATAATGTGGACATCTCTAAGTAGGCTTAAAATGTTGATTTAGCAAAGGTACTATAAAACTGATTAAATACATTTTGCTGTAATTAATAATACTAAATTTCTACTCTGTCAAAATGTTAAATAATGAAAATTAAAACTAATGTCAAAACAAATACATTATTCGCTCTTGAGCAAACTGCACTACTTTAATTTCAACTAGTCACAGAATTCCAACTGCTTTCACAGCTGAACATAGCCAACTGGCAGAAATGAACAAATTAAACTGTGGCTACATACAATTTCAGTAATGGGGCAAATCGAAATGCTGCAAACTGTACCATGAAACCTCAGTGTTCACAGCCAAAAAGAGAGTGAGATAGTGAAATTATAGGAGTACCACCAAACTAGTGCAAATAATTTGCTTTGTGCATATGGCTATTACTTATAAAGCAGTTCTGAAAGGAAACCTAGCACTATCTGAACACAAGAAAAATATGGGTTAAGAGCTCTGCTAATGATACTGTCCATGGTAACAACAATAACAAAAAGCTATTATTTTAGAAAAAGGTGGAACTGGGCTCTTACTCAGGTTTTACTTACTTAGATATTTTTAAACTGTTTTTTAAAAATTAGTATCACAGAAAGAACAAAACTTTATTTTCATGAGCCTGAAACTAACCTGGTAAATCTAAATCTTTATTTAGTGTTCATCAGAATCTAGTGCACTGATTAGAAACACATACTGCAGGAACTTCATGAACAGTTGTTGAATGAATGACATCAAATCAACTCCCATGGTTCTCATTTAAGGCTATATGATATACAGTACACAGCTGATCTTAAAACCATCACCCCTATATTAAAAAGCAAAACATGAAGGGCACCTGGGTGGCTCAGTCAGTTAAATGTCTGTCTCTTGATTTTGGCTAGGGTCATGATCTCCAGTCGTGGGACCGAACCCGACATGCGACGACACGCCCCCCCCCCCCACCGCCTTGCTCAGCGCAGACTCTACTTGTCCCTCTCCCTCCCCCTCTGCTGCTCCCCCCACTCATGCTTGCTGGTGCTTGCACTTGCTCTTGCTTGAGCATGCTCTCTCTCTCAAACAAATACATAAAATCTTCAGAAAAAAGCATGTGACAAAATCCAACATCCATTCATGATAAAAATTCTCAACTAACTTGGAAAATAAAATTCCTCAGCCTGATAAAAGGTACCTACATAAACAAACCTATATCAACACCATATTCAATGGTGAAAGATTGAATGCTTTCTCCTTAAGATCAAAAACAAGTAAAGAATGTACAAGTTAGCCACTCCTATTCAAAACTGTATTGGAGTTCTAGCCAGTACAATCAGACAAGAAAAATAAAAGACATCCAGATTAGAAAAGAAGAAGTAAAACTGCCTTTATGTGCAAATGACATGATCCTACGTGTAGAAAACCCTAAGGAACCCACAAAAAAAAAAAAACAAAAAAAAAAAAAACAAAAAACAAAACAAAACAAACCTCCTAGAACTAGTAAGCAAGTTCAGTAAGGATACAGGGTTCAAGAGCAACATACAGAAATGAACTGTAACTCTATATACAAACAATGAACAATCTGAATTTAAGAATATTAATTCCATTCACATTACCATCAAAAAGGATAAAATAGGAAAAAATACAGTAAAACGTCGAGTCATACACTGAAAGTTATAAAGCATTTAATAATGTAAATAATGTAAACTAAAAACATAATATAAATACATTTATGTCCATGGATTGAAAGAATTACATGTAAAGGTAGTAACTACCATTTTTCAACTTCATCTATTCAAAGATTTTTAAAAATTTGTTGAGTATACTCAGAAAAACCATAAAGTGAAAACTGTAACTTAGAGTACATTATTTGAGAAACATAATGTTCACATAACCATTTTAAAAATTTTATATAAGCTTCAACAAGCCATTAGCTTCTACCTTACACAGTTTCCAGAGGCTTCTCTATAGAGATAAGCCTATCACATACCAGTAGCAGAGCTCTTATAAGCTCTATCTGTGGTAAACACATTTGCTTTTTAGCATAAAACTTCTTTGAAATCACATCTGAGGTGGATGTCCCAAAAAACAAAACAGATAAAAGCAAGAGAGGCTCTGGTGGAGGACCAGTGTGTCCCATCACAAGTCCTCGGTATGTGCTCCTGAACCGATTAACACACAGGTCTTTAAGGAATCCTAGAATACCAGATACCAGGTTTTGAATAGTGGTTCCCAAATGGTGAGCTATCCAAATAAATTTCCAGGTATTCAATCTAATTCAAACCTAGCAATCTTTATTTTTAACAAACTCCCTATGTGATTCTAATGGACAAGCTTACAAACCTAGATTATTCAATTAAGAAAAGAAAAAGCACACTTCTCAAACCAAAATGAGTCCAAAATTTCTACACAGAATACTTTTCTCAGGGAGGAGAGAACATATGAAGCAAGGACAAAATATCTGTAATAACAGATAAATAAAAAGATGAATTTAGTATAAAAAATGAAATTTAGGAGTATAGTCTTTACTGACTAAAGTTCTTACTTTGGAAACGAGATGTTTAATCACAATCAATCAGGTCATGATCTCAGGCTCAGGTCATGATTTCAGGGTCCTGGGATTGAGCCCTGTGTGGGGCTCCCCGCTCAGTGAGAAGTCTGGTTCTCCTTCTCTCTTTGCCCCTCCCCCTGCTCCTGCACGCGCGCGCACTCTCTCTCTGATAAATAAAAGCTTAAAAAAAAAAAAAGAGAACAACAACAACAACAACAACAACAAGAACAACTGTCAGGTTACAAAGGAATAAGTGGTAGAGAACTTGTCCTCCTGCCTAGAAACAACTAGAAAACGAGGAAAAAATACACACGATGACAGTTTCCAGACACTGGGACAGTAAGCAGAGTGCAGGACTGTGATACCGAAGAGAAAAAAAAAAAAAAAAAAAAAAATGAGGTGCAGCTCTACTATTTTTCTGGCCTTCTGCCAGGAGGCAGATCTGGGAACCTGGCACACAATGAGGAAACCCAAACAAACACAGCCATCTCACTGAATTAAAGAAATTAAGACCAGTTCTCAGGGAGTGTGAAGCAGTTGGAATTTGCAAGACAGAACACCAAAAAAAAAGCAACTGGAGACCCAATTTTTAAGAAGCTTAAAAAGAACTCTTAGAAGAGTCAACCTTATCTGCAAAAGATTTAACTGTCTGCCAAAAAACACCTGGTACTCTTTATGGAAAACAATATTCAGCAACACTCAACAAAATTCACAAGGTCTGACCCAGTGAAAAATGAAAAGACTCTATATGCAAAGCAGCATAAGACTGTGACCCATCACAGGAAGAAAATTAGTCCATAAGAACATATCTAAAAATGTCAGATGACAGAACTAGCAGACAAAAACTTTGAAATGCTTTTATAAATGATCCATGTTAAAGGATTTTTTAAAAAATCAACATAATGACACAAACACAAGCAATAAAAATGTAGCAAATGGAAATTCTAGTCATGAAAAACACAATGTCTGAAATGAAAAATCTATTAGATGAGATTAACAACAGATTAGACACCAAAAATGAGTGAACTTGAAGTCACAATAGAAATGATCTAAATTGGAGGACAGAGGGGAAAAAATAAAACAAAAATAAATAAATATAGCCACAGTGAACTATAGGACAATATCAAGAAATCTAACAAACATGTAATTGAAATCCTAGGACAGAAATGAGATGAAAGCAGGGAAAAAAGGTCTTTTTTTAAAATAGTCAAAAATTTTCCAAACTTTATAAAACTATAAATGCACTTCACCAAAGGACTTTTTAGCAAATCCCAAACAGAACACACACACACACACACCCACATACACATATCAAGACATATGATAATAAAATTACTAAAAACCTGTCAAAAACAAAGATTAAAGCAACCAGAGGAAAAAGGACACATTATTTATAGGAAAAGACAAATAAGAACCACAGTGGACTTCTCCTCAGAAACATTGCAAGTCAGGTCTTTAAAGCGTTGAAAAAAAACAAAACAAAACCTGTTAACTTAGAATTTTATATTCATCAAAAACACCATTCAAAAATAAAGGCAAAATACTTTTCCAGGCAAACAAAATCTAAGAGAATTCATCAACAGAAGTGCATTTCAAGAAATGTTAAAGTTCTTCATGAAGAAAAAGAACCCAGATGATCTACACAATACAACAAAAGCCATAAAAAATGGTAAATATCTGCATGAAGACTAAACACTTTAGTCTTGATTTTTAATATCTTTAGAAGATAATATTGTAAAACTCAACTCCTAGGGAAAAACATAAGAAAATCAATGTGACCTTGGGTTTGACAATAACTCTTTAGATGTAACACCAAAGCCATGATTTATGAAAGAAAAAATTAATTTGGACTTCATTAATATTAAAAACTTCTCTTGCAAGACACTGTTCATATAATGAAAAGACAAGCCACAGATAGGAGAAAACATCTGCGAAACACTTATCTGATAAAGGACAAATAACCAAAATACACAAACTCTTAAAATTTAAGTTGTATGAAAACAAACAAAAACAATGAAACATTGGCAAAAGATCTAAATAGACACTTTACCAAAGAATATATACAGATGGCAAAACAGCCTATGAAAAGATGCTTATCATCATACATCATTAAGGAATTGTAAAATACAACAAGATACTAGCACACACCAACTGGAATGACTAAAAACCAAAACACCAAATGCTGGTGAGGATGCGGAGGTAACAGGCACTCTCATTCATTGCTGGTGGGAATGCAAAATTGGACAGATGCTCTGAAAGACAGTTTGGCAGTTTCTTACAAAATTAAATGTATTCAGCATACAATCCAGCCACCACACATTTTGGTGTATACACAAACAATTTAAAAACTTATATCCACACAAAACCTACACATGGATGTAGCAGCTTTACACATCACTGCCAAAACTTAGAAGAAACCAAGATGTCTTTGAATGGATGAATGGATAAACTGTGATACATCCATACAATGGAATCTTAATTTGCCAGTAAAAAGAAATGTGCCATCATCAAGCCATGAAAAGATACAGAGAAACCTTAAATCCATATTACTAAATGAGAGAAAACAAACTGAAAAGGCTATATACTGTATAATTTCAACTGCATGACATTCTGGAAAAGAAAAAAAACCACGAAGGCAGAGAAAAAGATGAGTAGTCACCAGAGGCGCAGGTGGGAGGGAAAAACGAACAGGTAGAGCATTGGTGATTTTTGGGGTGATGAAACTATTCTGTGTGATAATATGGTAGACACATGTCATTATACATTTTTAAAACCCACAGAATGTACAGCATAAAGTGTGAACACCAATGTAAAAACTGTGGACTTTAATATTCAATACTGGCTCATGAAAAGCAACTGTGGATGAGAAAGAACTACTATACCTTGCTAGCACCAACGGGCGAACCTTACCCCCACACTCACCAGTGGTCCCCAAAAAGCCAGCAGATGCACCTCATCCCCAAGCTCACCCTCAGCTCTGCTAAAGTGAGCAGGCACAAGTAGTGTACATGGGCAATGCTCCATCAGTACCTGGCTCTGGTGGTTAGGGGTACCTGCGTTTTTGGGCTCCATGGGTCTGAAACAGTGGTGACAGTTCTTGGCAGGCTACCACCCCCAGGGCACGGCACAGACAGCAGAATGAAACAAATCACCAGTTTTTCTATGAAAAAGGCCTATCTACTTGTCCTAAAGATTCAGCCTGAGAAATATCAAGCTTACAACACATCTAGAGGCTACCACAATGCTCTCAGAATGGGGGCTGGGGGACACCATCCTTGCACTCTCCCTTGACCTCGCTACAGCCCACTGGTACCTCCTGAGAAGGTGCTCATAACTTGTCTGGAGTCCCAATTTTTTCCCAACTATTATGAAGGGGGTACCTCCAGTCTGCTTGATCTGGAAGCCAGCAGGGTTTACTATTGTTGTGCCACAGGATGGTATATATTTGATACTTTAAAAACTGCTGCCTCAGAGTGTGGCTTGCAATTAACCTGAAACTAGCTGCTGACCAAGATGCCTTCCTCTGGAACACTGACAGGTTTTGTCATACCATTAACAACTGGGACCTAACGAGAATAAATCAGGATGATTAGACAATCACAAATATTTGAGAGAACCAAGAACTAGAGCAAAATTAAGTAAGATTCAGTGATAAGGTTCATCTTCTGTATGAGGCCATTCCTTCAAGACTGGGAGAGACAGCTGTTTTGTTAATTACATAGAAACAGAATCAAGCAAAAGGAAGAAACAGAGGAATATGTTCAAAATGAAAAAATAAGCTAAAATCTGAGAATAAAAACTTAATGAAATAAAGATAATTTATCTGACAGAGTTTGAATTAATGGTCATAAAAATGCTCACTGAACTCAGAAGAATGCATGAACAAAGTGAGAACTTCAACAGGGACAGGAAATATAAAAAAGCACCGAACAGAAGTCACAGGGCTGAAGAATACAATAAATGAACTGAAAAATATACTAAAGGGGCTCAACCGCAGACTAGCGATGAAGCAGAAGAAAGGATCAATGTTCTGGAAGACAAGGCAGAACTCACCCAGAGCAGCCAAAAGAAAAAGGAATGAAAAAAAGTGAAGACAGCTTAAGGACCCATGGAACAACATCAAGCAGAGTAACATTCACATTTTAGGAGTCCCAGAAGAAAAGGGGGCATAAAACTCATTTCAAGAAATAATGGCCAAAAACTTCCTTAATCTGGAGAAGGAAAAACACATGGAGATCTAGGAAGTCCAGAGAGCTTCAAAACAGATGAACTCAAAAAGATCCACACCAAGACACATTATAATTAAAATGTCAAAAGTTAAAGCAAGAATCTTAAAAGCAGCAAGAGAAAAACAATTTGTTACATACAAGGGAATCCCCAGAAGGTTAGCAGCACATTTATTGGCAGAAACTTTGCAGGCCAAAAAAGACTGGCATGATATATTCAAAGTGCTAAAAGGAAAAAACATCTAACCAAGAATACTCTACCTGGCAAGGTTATCATTCAGAATTAAAAAAAAGATGAAGAGTTTTCCAGACAAGCAAAAGCTAAAAGGAATTCATCACCACTAATCTGGCTTTACAAGGCCTTTTTTTAAGCTGAAAAGAAAGGGCACTAATTAGTAACAAGAAAACACACAAAAGTAAAAATCTCATTGGTAAAGGTAAATATACATAGTAAAGGTAATGGATTAATCACTTATAAAACTAACATGAAGTTTAAAAGACAAAACGGTAAAAATAACCACAATAATTAATGAGTACCCAAAATAAAAAGATGTAAAATGTGAACTAAAAACCATAAATGGGGTGGAGTAAAAAAGTAGACAGAATGCATTCGAACTTAACTTGCTGCCAACTTAAAATAGACTGTTATATACATAGGCTGTTATATGTGAGCTTCATGGTAACCATAAGCAAAAAAGCTAGTAGATATATAAAAGATAATGAGAAAGAATCTAAGCATAACACTAAAGAAAGTCATCAAATCACAAGGGAAGAAAGCAGAAGAAAGGAACAAAGAGGAACTACAAAATAGCCAGAAAACAATGAACACAACGGCACTAAGCACATACCTACTGATAATTACTTTAAAATACAGATGACCTAAATCCTCAGATCAAAAGACATTCAGTGGCTGAATGGATAAAAATATAAAACCCATCTATATGTAGCCTACAAGAGACTTACTCCAGATGGAAGGACACACAGAGAAAAAGGGATGGAAAAAGTTTCATGCAACTGGAAACCAAAAGGAAGGTGGGGTTGCTACACTTTATATCAGACAAATATACTTTAAAAGAAAGACTGTAATAAAAAACAAAGATGGGCATTATGTAATGATAAAAGGGTCATTCCAACAAGAAAATGTAAGATTTATAAATATTTATGCATACAATATAGGCGCACCTAAATATATAAAGCAAACAGTAACAGACCTAAAAGGGAGAAACTGACAGCAATGCAATAATAGGGGAATTTAATACCACACTTATATTGATGGCTAGATCATTCAGACAGAAAATCAATATGGAAACCTTGGCCTTAAATGAAACGTCAGACCAGATGGGCTTTCTCTCCCTTCCTCACTCTCTCCCTCCCCCACCCTATGTATACACACACAAGACGTTCCATCCCAAAGCAGCAATGAGAGAGGAGCTCCTCCCAGCCAATGAGAGGCTGTCACAACTCAGCCAATGAAAAGCCATTATACTACAAACCCCCAATGTACTCCAATGAATTTTTTGTTCACAACAGCCTTCCCAACTTACCTCTTTCATCTATAAAAGAGTATCCCTCTCCCTTGTTCTACAGACCCACCCATGGTTTTTGTTTGCAGCTTCCTTGTCCTCAATTGCAATTCTTACTATTCCTGAATAAATCCATTTTTGCTTCTAAATAACCGATAGTTTTAAGGTTAACATAATAGACTCAGCAAAAGCAGTTCTAAAAGGAAAGCTCATAGCACTACAGGTGTAACTCAAGAAACAAAAAAATCTTGAATAAATAACTTTACACCTTAAGGACCTAGAAAAAAAACAATCAAAGCCCAAACTAGTAGAAGAAAGGAAATAATGAAGATTTGAACTAAACAAATGAAAGAGACTGAAAAAACAATAAAAAAGATCTATGAAACTGAGGGCTGATTCTTTGCAAGATAAAACTGACAAACTTTTTCTCTAGACTCTTTAAAAAAAAGAGAGAGAGAGAGAGAGATGGCTCAAGTGAATAAAATCAGAAATGAAAGAGAAGTTTAAAATGACACCAAATAAATGCAAAGGATCATAAGGGACTACTCTGAATAATTACACACCAACAAACTGGACAACCTAGAAGAAATGGGTAAGTTCCTAGAAACATACAATCTTCCAAGACTGAGTCAGGAAGAAATAGAAAATGTTAATAAACCAATTACTAGTAACACGATTCAATCAGTAATCAAAAACCTCCCAATAAACAAAAGTCCAAGACCCAATGGCTTCAATGGTAAATTCTACCAAACATTCAAAGACGATTTACTACTACCCTTTTCAAACTCTTCCCAAAAACTAAAGAGGAAGGAATGTTTCCAAATTCATTTTATGAGGGCAGGATTACCCTAATACCTAAGCCAGACAAGGACACCACAAGGAAAAAAAGAAAATTACAGGCCAATATCTGTGGTGAACATAGATGCAAAAATACTCCAGATATTAGCACAGTGAATTAAAGACTACATTAAAAGGATCATACACCATGATCAAGTGACATTTAGTCCAGGAATGCAAGGATGGTTCAATATCCATAAATCAGCCAACATGATATACCACATTAATAAAATGAAGGATTAAAATCATATGATCATCTCAACAGATGCAGAAAAATCATTTGACAAAATTCAACACTGATTTATGATAAAAACTTTCAACAAAGTGGGTATAGAGGGAATGTACTTCAACATAATAAAGGCCATATATGACAAGTCCACATCTAACATCATACTCGATGGTGAAAATCTGAATGCTTTTCCCCTAAGATCAGTAATAAGACCACTCTTGCCACTTTTATTCAACATAGTACTGAAAGTCCTAGCCAGAAAAATTAAGCAGGAAAAAGAAATAAAGGTATCCAAATTGGAAAGAAAGAAGTAAAACTCTATTTGCAGATGACGTGATTTTATAAATAGAAAATGCCACCAAAAAAACTGTTCGAATAAATAAATTCAGTAAAGCCACAGAGTATAAAATCAATATGCAAAAATCTGTTGTGTTTTTGTACACTAACAATCAGAAAGATAATTTAAGAAAACAATTATATTTACAACTACATCAAAAAGAATACCTAAACATAAATTTAACCAAGGAGGTGAAAGACTTGTACACTAAAAGCTGTAATACACTGATGAAAGAAACTGAAGAAGACACAAATAAATGGGAAGATATTCAGTGCTCATGGATTGGAAGAATACTATTAAAACACCCTTGTCACCCAAAGCAATCTACAGAGTCGATGCAGTCTCCAGCAAAATTCCAATGGCATTCTTCACAGAAATAGAACAATCCTAAAATTTGTATGGAACCACAAAAGATCCTAAATAGCTAAAGCAATCTTGTAAAAGAACAAAGCTGGAGGCATCGTGCACCCTGATTTCAAACTACATTACAAGATTATAGTCATCCTAACAATATGGTATTTGCATAAAAACAGACAGACACATAGCTCAGAGACAAACATTAAACAATTATAAAAAGGTCATTTCACCAAGACGACATAGCCATTCTAAATCTAAATGTGCATGTACCCAACAACAAAGGTGCAAAGTGTGTGAAGCAAAAACTGACAAAACTGTAAGGACAAGCTGACAAATCCAAATTATACTTGGAGACTTCAACAACCCTAGGGCTCTCTACAAGCAACAGGACTACAAAGAAAATCAGGAAAGATAAAGAAAAACTCAACAGCACCAGTAATTAGGATCTAATAGATTTGTTTATAAAACATTCCACCCAACAATAGCAGAATATACACCCGTTCAAGTGCCCAGAGAACACATACAAAGATAGACAGTACCTTGGTTGTAAGACAAACCTCAACAAATTTAAAAGAATTGTAATCATACATAGTGTGTTCTCTGACCACAATGGAATCACACTAGAAATTAATAACAGAAAGATAAAAGGAAAAATCTCCAAACACTTGGAAACTAACACACTTTTTTTTTTAAGATTTTATTTATTTATTTGACAGAGAGAGACAGCCAGCAAGAGAGGGAACACAAGCAGGGGGAGTGGGAGAGAAAGAAACAGGCTCCCAGCAGAGCAGGGAGCCCGATGCTGGGCTGGATCCCAGGTCTCTGCGATCATGCCCTGAGCCGAAGGCAGACGCTTAACAACTGAGCCACCCAGGCGCCCCTAAATAACACACTTTTAAATAATCCAAGGATGAATGGGGCAATTGTGAAAAAAATCCATTGAAATAAAGGAAAATAAAAATACAACATATCAACATATGTTCGAAACAACTAAAATAGTGCTGACAGGGAAATTTATAGCACTAATGCATACCTAAGAAGAGGAAAAAGTCTCAATAATCTAAGCTCCCACCTCAAGAATACAGGGGAAAAAAGAACAAAGTAAGTCCAAAGCAAGCAGAAGGAAAGAAAACAAAGATAAAACAGAAAGCAATGAAACTGAAAACAGAAAAATAGGAAAAAAAAAAAAAAGATCAACGAAACAGAGAGCTGGTTCTGTGAAACAATCAGTAAAATTGACAACTACCTAGTAAGACTAACAAACAGAAAAAAAGAGAATTTCTAAATTAATTTTATGAAGCATTACCCTCATAACAAAACCAGTTTATATGGATAACAAAAACAAAAGACAGTACATAAAAAGAAAACCACAAACCAATAACCCTCATGAATATAGAAGCAAAGATCTTTAACAAAATATGAGCAAATGAAATTCAGCAACATACAGCAAGTGTTATAAACCATTACTAAGTGAGATTATTTCAGGGATTCAAGCCCAGTTGAATATCTGAAAATCAATCAGTGTGATTATCCATGTTAACAGGTTAAAGAAGGAAAATGACATAACATCAATCATGCAGAAAAAGCATCTGACAAAACCAACACCCATTCATGATAAGAACTCAGAAAAAAAAAGGAAATAGGGGCGCCTGGGTGCCACAGCGGTTAAGTGTCTGCCTTCGGCTCAGGGCGTGATCCCAGCATTCTGGGATCGAGCCCCACATCAGGCTCCTCCGCTATGAGCCTGCTTCTTCCTCTCACTCCCCCTGCTTTGTTCCCCTCTCTCGCTGGCTGTCTCTATCTCTGTCGAATAAATAAATAAAATCTTTAAAAAAAAAAAAAAAAGAAATAGAGGCAAATTTGCTCAAATTGGAAAAGAGCAGCTACCAAAAAGCTTATAGTAAATATTACACTTAATTGTGAAAGATTGAATGTTTTTCTTCTAATACCAAGAACAAGGGAGGATGTCCGCTTTTACCATTCTTATTCTACATAGGGCTAAAAGTTCTAGCCAGTGCAATAAGGCAATGAAAGGAAATAAAGGCATAGAGTAGAAAAAAGAAATAAAACTGTCCCAATTTTCAGGGTTGTCTCAAATTATCTACAAAGAAACTCTTAGAGTAGTAGGTTGAGTTCATTGAGATCACAGGATAAAAATACAAAAGTCAACTGTATTTTTATATAGTAGCAATGAACATGTGAATACTGAATTCAAAAATACAGTAACATTGGGACACCTGGGTGGCTCAGTCAGTTAAGTGTCTGACTCTTGATCTCAGCTTAGGTCTTGATTTCATGTTCAGGAGTTCAAGCCCTGCACTGGGTGTGCAGCCGACTTAAAAAAAAAAATTACACTATCATTTACAATCACTCAAAACAAAAATGACACACTAATGTGTAAATCTAATAAAAGTGTACCAGACTTGTACAATGAAAGCTACAAAATGCTGATGAAAGAAATTAATAAGTTAAATAGAGAGCCATACCATGTTCATAAACTGGAAGACTCAATCAACACAGTAAAGTGTCAATTTTCACCAAATCAATATACAGATTTAAGACAATTAAAATCCAATCAAAATCCCAAGACATTTTGTAGATTATTATAAAATTTGGAAAGAAAAAGAAACTAGAAAAGCTAAAACAATTTTGAAAAAAAAATAAAATGGATGAAATCAGTCTATCCAATTTCAGAACATATATGTAGTTATAGTAATCAAGACTGTATTGTATTTGTGGTGAATAAATATGTAAATCAATGGAACTGAACAGCTCTATACAATGCCCAACCAATTTATGACAAATCTGTAAAAGCAATTCAATGGAGGAAAGATAGCCTTCTCAACAAATAGTGGTGGAACAAGTGGATATCTACAGGAAAAAAAAAAAGAAAAAGAAAGAACCTCAACCTACGTCCCACATCTTACACAAAAACTAACTCAAAATAAATCATGGACTTATTTTAAAAAAGAAAATCTTCAGAACCTGGGACCAGGCAAAGAGATCTTAGATTTACCTACAGTATGACCCATGAAGAAAGCATTAGTTAATAAACAGAACTTCACCAAAACTAAAACTTTTTGCTTCATAGTAAAGACCCTAGTAAGAGGATGAAAAGCGAAAAGACAAGCACAGACTGGGAGAAAATGTTTGCAAATGAAATATCTGACAAAGGACTCGTACACTAGATTATTTAAAGAACTCTCAAAACTCAACAGTAAAAAAAAAAAAAAAAAGCCCAAAACAATTAGAATATGGGCAAAAACCATGAAAAGATATTTCACCAAGAAGAATATACAGATGGCAAATAAGCACATGAAAAGATGTTCAATATCATTAGCCATCAGGAAAATATAAATTAAAACCACTGACATATCACTGCACACCCATGAAAGTGGCTAAAATAAAAAATAGTGACAACACCAAATGCTGATGAGGATGCAGAGAAACTGGATCATTCATACATTGTTGATGGGAATGTAAAATGGTACAGCCACCCTGGAGAGCAGTTGAGCAGTTTATTAAAAACCTATACATGAATGTTTAATAGGAGCTTTATATGTAACAGCCCCAAACTGGAAAAACTCCAATATCCTTCAACAGGTGAATGGTTAAGCAGCGTTTTATAAATATCATGGAATAGCACTCGGCAACAAAAAGGAACAACTACTGATATATACAACAACCATTTTCTGGATGAATCTCCAAAAAATTATGCTGAGTTTAAAAAAGCCAATTCCAGAAGTTTATCCACTTACAATTCCATTCATATAAAATTCTTGAAATGACAAAATATTAAAATGGAGTATAAAATAGTAGTGGCTGTGAATTATGAAAGGGATGGGAGTCAGAGGGAAGTGGGTGTGGCAAAAACAACTGAGGGATATTTGTGGTGATGGAAATGTTCTGTATCTTGACTGTATTAATATCCAGGTTAGTGATATTATACTACGGTTATCACTGCAGGAAATTGGGTCAAGAGCACAGGAGACCTCTGTATTGTTTCTTACAACCACATGAATCTATAATCATCACAAAATTTAAAAGTTTAACCAAGAAAAAAATGGAAATTTGTGAATACAAGTTAATCTAAAGAATCCAAATCCCAAGGAAATGAGCCTTTTCTTAAGAAGGCAGACACTTATATAAATGAGTATTTGGCAAGTTTAGACCCAAGGAGGCAAAGGATTGGCCCTGATACGGGTTAAGAAACTCTGCTGGGATAAGGAGTGGATTTTTTTAAATGTAATCTCTATGCCCAACGTGGGGCTCAAACTCACATCCCTGAGAACAAGAGTCGCATGTTCTACTGGTTGAGCCAGCTAGGCACCCCAAGGAGTGGAGTTTTTAGTGACATGTGGGTTGGCATGACAAGTTAGAACCTCTCCAAGCCTAAACTGAGGAGTTTGTTGTGCCCATGCCCTGGCTCATGCCCCGGGAACATTTACTGAGGCTACTGCAGCACAGGAGGTGGGGAGTTGGGCTAGAAAAGCAGTCGAACATTTCCATAGTCTCAAAGTTCTTAGAACCTAAAGTCCTGCTGGTTGAAAGGACCTATAAAAGACACAGAACTGATCTCATTCTTAGGATATTTGAAAATAGCAGTAAGCAGAAAATAACTAATGCAGCAACGTAGCCCTAAACAAACTCAACTCCTAACTGATTAGTTTCATTCTAGCTTCTGGAAAGGGAAAGAATAAGGGTTTAGTCTCAATGGTTTTTTCTTACCACGTAAAGCACACAACAAAAACTTCAAGATATCAGAAGAATCAGGAAAACACGAATAAGGGAAGAACTATTAAAAGCAGACCCACAGGAGAACCGCAGATGATACAGACATTAGAACTAGCATAGAAAGACAAAAACGGCAATTTTAAGTGTGTAAAATAACAACACAAGAGGAAAGGATATACAAAGTAGACACAATAATGAATTTAAAAAGAAAAATGGAATTTCCAAAAAAAGAGCAAATAGACATTCTCAAAGTGAAAGGTACAATAAATGAAATTAAGGAAGTCTTATGACCTATCAAAACAAATTTTAAATGCTATAGAACTGTCTTCAATGACATGGAAGAACTTTCAAAATATATTAAATACAAATGATCCCATTGTTCTGCCAAGTCCCCCAGCCTTCTCCAATCCCTCAGCCATGGCAAAGACTACTAATTTATGACAGCACTCTTTCCTTCACCCTGTTATGAGAATTCTCAGCAAAGACCTCTAGACAACCAGTATCAACTGAAGTTGATATCATAAATAAAACCTGTTTTATTTAGATAAAAGGTAGATTATCTTAGTCACGGGGTTTATGAAGAAATGTAAAGTTACCACTTTATAATGGAGCAGGGGATAAACATAAAGTACGTGAAACGGTGTCTTTGATTCCTCCACTTCAACCTCCCAGGTATAAATACCCAAGAGAAATAAGTGCATATGTCCACAAAAAAACTTGTATAAAAATGTTCAAAGCAGCTTTATTCATAATAGTCCCAAAAATGGAAACCAAAATTCCCATAATAACAGAATAAACAAGTTGTAGTATATTCCTACAGTGGAATACTACACAGCAATAAAAGGGAACTACTGACAAGCACAGTCACACAGATACTGAGTAAAAGAAGCTGTAAACAACTATATACACTGCATTATTACATTTGTAACAAGTGCAAAACTAATTTACAGTGATGCGGGTCAGGAAAATAGATTACCTCTGGGGAGAGCATATTGTTTTATAAAGAGCAGAAGGGAGTCTTCTGGGGTGCTCTAAATATTTTACTTTTTTTTGTGGGTAGTGATCACAGTTCTAAAAAGGCATGAAGATTTGATACTGTAGCACAAAAGCAGCCATGAAAATAATTAAATGAATGAGCATGATCTAATTTGGCCCAGCTGACCCCTGATCTAAAGCAAGAACCACAATAATCATCTTTGTTTTTTCATGCCTATCTTATATACAGTATAGCACTACATATACAGTAAGTACTCAGCAAAACAAAGCTAGAGGGAATCTTAAAAATCCTTTCTTCTAGTCCCTTCATCTTACATAAAAAAACACGAAATCCAAGTTAAAATTTGCTTAGTATCACTATTGTTTAGGCAGTGCCTTTTAATAAACCCATAAAAATCTCACATCCCTCTTTAATAGTGATTAAAATTTCAAATACATTAAATATAAGATAAATTAAAACAGATTATTTTAGAAAAATTATCTTTACCTATAAAATTTATTTTTAGTTTGCTTATAAGCTATCAATACAAACTCTGAATCACGCAACCATAAGGAATCAATCTAGCACCTACTTAAAGCTCACCACATAAAATGGGAAGCTAAGACTAAACTGAACTTTGTTCCAGGATCCAAGTTTTTCTAAAAGCAAAATGACAATGAACATACTTAATGGGAACTGGCATTAAGTGATAAATACACTTTAACAACTAAGTTATCATAATGTTTATACAATTATACTCCAATCTAATAATACATATACTTCAAAAAATTATCCTACTACAGGTTACCGCACATTTTTACCTGGCCGTAAAACAATGAGCAAACAGTAGAGGGCACCATTTCTATTCACTATTAAAATTTAGCTTCTAAAAATCTAAAAAACTCTGAAATCCATGTATAGGGACTTTCTTTTAAAAGGTCTCACAACACCCCTTTCAAAGCTACTGGCTAACATACAATTTTAATACAAGTCAGCACAACTAAAAGTGCTCTGACATACAAATATGAACATTTAAATAAAAGACAGTTGTTTCACCCTTAAGCCAAATTTTCTATTCTAAATCCCAAGCAATAATAAGCCAACAAGTCAACATTTCTCTGGTGATTTATTTCCTACCACTCTATCAGTTACCTAGTTAAAACAAACAGTTGCTGAGTATCCACTGGAATCACAAATAACTTTCTATTCCCACATACTGGCAATCCTTTTTCTTTATCCATGTAAGATGGCTACATAGTAATTACCAAAAGAAGTCTCATAGTTATTACATTCATGAACTTTCGGCAACCAAAGATTCAGCAAGCTGTCTTCAAAGACCGAGCATTAACCTAACTCTAATATCCAAGCAGCAAAAGAACAGGTAGATAAAACAGAAACAGGCAAGGGTAGAAGTGTCCTTAAATTCTACTCTTTCATTTTCCTTTTATTCCTATTTCCAGAATGCCTTAATGACAGCGCTGTACCTAAACCATCTACCATCCCTAATAAGAGGCAAGGAACAGGAATTAGAAAAGAAGGAAAACAGTGTCAAAGAGAATGATTCTGAAAAAGACTGCTTCGTCCAGCCAGAAGGTTATATATTGTATTACTATTTAATAAAAATTATACAAAGATCTAACAATTAGTAAAGTCTTATTTCTATGTGGTAGTCGTCATTTCACACACTTGCCAGGTACTAGCTCAATTAATCTTTAACAACCCTGTAAAGTAGCTGCCATTACTTTCCCCATTTTAGAGATGAGAAAACTGAAACAGAAGGGTTAAGTGTCTTGTCCAGGAATCAAGCGCTGGGACTAGAACTTCAAAGGTCTCTAGAGCCTGAGCTCTTTTGTTTACTCTCTCTGCCCAAGCTAAGTGACACAACTTTAATTGAGTGATTGCTACAGAATGCAGACTATAAGAAATTTTAAAACAAGAGTAACAAAACAGGAAAAACAGAAGTCTTAGTCCTCCATTCACTTGAAAGTCCGATTGTAAAAGGAAAGGGTAGTACTTGAAATGCAATCTCTATTATTCCAATTCAGTAGATCCCAAATAAGGTGAAACCCAGATGAACACTGACTGACTGGAAATTAAAAATTAACGAAAAGGTGAAATAGTTAAGAAACAAAACAATACATTCTGGAAAGTTCATAGAAATTCAATCATGAATAAGATTACGAACTGTAATGAGCCTTTCCAGATGTAAATGGAGAAACAATTTAATGAAAACACATTCAATATAAAATAGGGCATTTTAACTGGGAAAAGTCTGAAGGTGATAAAAGTGAAGAGACTGTGCCAATATTTATGAAAACACTGAAAATGCCCATACCTTTTATACTAGAAATTCCTCACATAAGAATCATGGTTATGATCAGAGATTAAGCATAAAGTACATCATTTTTAAGAGAAAAAAATAGAAATAATTCAAATGCTTACTCATTAAATAAATTATAAAGCATCCAAACAATGGAGTCATTTTTTTTCATGGAGTCATTTTAAATGCTATTAGGTGATCACTCAGTGTGTAAGGATTTTCAAAATTTATTAAATACAAATGATCCCATTGTTCTGTCGATTCCCCAGTATTTCTCCAATCCCTCAGCCATGGAAAGACTACCTGATGACAGCACTCTTTCCTTCAACCTGTTAGAATTCCCCATACAGACAGACCTCTGGGCATCCAACACCAACCAGAGTTGGCACTAGAAATAAATCTATTTCATCTAGTCAAAGGCAGGTAACTTGAGTCAACTGGTAAAGTCATGGAGCAAAAGGCTAGGCAAAATTTATGAAATAGGTGAAATTTACCTCTGATTAAACAAAACCAATAGTTAAGAACTCTAAGCGATGAATTTAAAATCCTGCTCCCAGGCTAGGGAATCAAGACTATTGTCTAGCCTCTTAGTGGGAGTTTATACTAATAGTTGGGAAAGGTATATAAGAGATAAACTTAACCAGCTTTCCTGCCTCTCTCTTCTGGGCAGGGAACATTCTTTAAGGTGTACTGCTTATTTAGAAGGTATTTCTAATACCAAAACACTTTCTTGGCTAGATAAGTTGATTCTAAAGTTTATTTAGAAAAACAAACGGGGAAAAAAATCCTCCCCACCTCCTTTTTGAGAAAAGCTCAAAAACAGAGATCAATGAAAGAGAATATATGCTAAGGCATACTAAAAAGCTTCCATAAGCAAAACACTGTCAAGTTGGTTCATGAATGTACAGACCAATGGAACAGAACAGAATGTCCAGAAGCAGACACAAATACTTAAGATAATTTGTCAGAAAGTGGCATCTCAATTCAGTGGGGGTAAATATGGACTTTTTAATAAACAACACTGGAACAAATGGGTAACCACTGGAAAAATAGTTCCAACTAACACTATACATCAGGATAATCTTCAAATGGTCCAAAAATCTAAAAATGAAATTCTAGAGTATAAGAGGGAGAAAGGGAAGGGTAGGGGAAAAAAAAAAAAAAAAACCTGCAACTCCTATCACAGACAAAGACTAATCTTCCTATATAAAGAGCTCCTAAAAACTAAGAAAAAGACCAACAACCCAAAAGAAAAACTATAAGTCTTGCTTAAATATATGAGATGCAAATTAAAACTGTATTTATACAACATTTCTCACCCAACAAACCGTCAAAAATCCAAAAATTTGAAAATATATTCCATCAACAAAGTTTCGGGGAAATGATCACTTTGATACATTGCTGTGGGAATGCAAAACGGCACAATTCCAATGGAGGAGAGTCTGGCAATAGCTACTAAAATTACAGATGCCTTTACACTCTAAAGCAGCAATCCTAATATCATATAGATATACCTGCACAAATATAAAATGACATACCTATGAAGTTGTTTACCAAAGCACTGTTTTTAACTGTAAAAGAACGAACTTTGGTGCCCAGCATAAATACATTTATATCTTCTGAGTATTTTGGAATTTCTCATGATACACAGTATTAGGTGTGGATCCAACTTTCATCTTTCCCCAATTAGAACCAGTTGTTATATGACATTTATTTAAAAGTTAATGTTTGGTTAAAAAAAAAGTATGATATATCCACACAATACAATATTGTATTTCTGTAAAAATGAATGAGGAAAAAGCTGTGTGTGCTAAAATGGAGAACTTCAGGGTATTATAAGTAAAACCAGCAAGGGGCACAAGATTGTAAAAACATGAACAACACAGGACACACTGCATAAAGGAGAAATAAAAATGTTCAAGAAAAACAGAAACAAAAACAGTTTATTATGAAGACTAGGGAGAGAAAGAAATGAAACATAGCTATATAAACTTTTTGATAGTTTCGATATTTGAGTTTATTTTGAGTAATATGTGAGTTTATTACCCACTCAAAAAAATGTTCAAAAAATACAGGGGGAGTAAATAAGTGAAGGGTTAGCTGGTATATGGGAATAGTTGTTATAGATCAATAATCTAAGTCCATTTAAATTAGTTAAAATTAAAATTAAGTTCCCCTGTCAAACTGGCCACATTTCATGTGCTGGTGGATTGGACAGATACAGAACACTGCTGTCACTGCATAAAGTTCTACTGGAGTACTGAAGTTATTAGTTAACATTTTCAGCCTACAGACAGAAGTAAGCCCTAAAGAATGGAAAAGGATCTGTCTCCCCCAAATTAGGTATAAGGCACAAAGAAAATATACACTTTATATATATAATCAGTCAAAAAATCAGTCAAATATTTAAGTAACTAGTAGTCAAGTGTCAAGACACGATGATATATTACATCCCCACAATAAACTAAGAAAAAGGTGGAAAACACTGGCAGGCCACTTTCTGGATCCTTTTGAATCCATTATAAATATAGAGAGATAAATTTTAGTGACAATTTTCCAGGATGTCAACATATAACCATACTCAAAATAAGACTTAAAATCCATTATAAAGTAAAATATTCTTCTTTAATCCACAAATTTGGAACATCTGTGCCAAAGCTTCATTCATTCAACAATTATTTACTGAGAATCCCCTGTAAGTAAATATTCAGACACTTGGCTGGGCATCTGAGATCCTTGGGGGAAAAAGTCTTACTTTTAAAGCTTATCATACAGTGAGAGAAACATATATTAATAAAGAATCACACAAATATCTGATACAGTGTGTGTTATAAAGGAATAGTAAAGTATACTTATAGAAGTAGAAGAAACTTACTTAATCTTGGGCATTAAGGAAGGCTTCCTTGAGGAAGTCATATATAAGCTGGAATTTGAAGGATTAGTTAAGATTTGGGGGTATGCACTTGCTAACAGAGGAAATTATTATGCATGAAGATCTCAAAGAGGGAGGAAACACCTCACAAGAATTGGGGGGAAAAAAAGGGATCTGATAACAAAAATAATGAAAACCTGGTCTACAACTCCTAAAACACATGTATTGGGAATCCTTAATTGGAAGAGACTCCCAAGACTACATGTATCAACTTCAACTATCACCCCAACAGCAGCTAATATGGACTCCAAGTTCTGGAAAATAAGTTAAATAATAAAATAACAACGACTGGTACTGAGTATAAGAGAATCTCCTGAAATATGAAGTTCCTTTTCTTCTTTCTAAGCCTAATCAAGAACATACAGGATAATTTTTTTTTTTCAGGTCTTTCTCCTGCCACCTAAACTTCTGCTAAATGGTCCTAAAAGGAAAAGAGATGGAGAACTTGATATACTTTATAAAGAAGCAGTATAACAAAAGATGGAAAAGGACACGATTCTAACTGCAAGAAATTCTGGTACTAAAGTTATGCAACTCCCTTCTCTCAGAAGTGAATGGACACCTGGGAAACCTCTATACTAAAGAATATGAATGCCCTTAGCTATAGTTTATACATAGTGCTTTACTGCGAACAAAAGAAAACATACCATATATAACAATACTACCAAATCATTCTTGTTGTACCTTGTATGCTCTTCCGATTTGATTTTCCTAAGTGATAAGGAGTCTGACAAAACCACACTTGTCTGCCTGGCTCCCTGATGATATTAACTTCACCCCAACTGACATATTTACAAAGAAGCTAGCTAAGAATATAAGAATATATAAACACAAAAATAAGTATCTTTTAGAAAGACATTATGTGAAAAGCACAAAATATTGTATCCAAGCTGATTAAACTACATAAAAATCTATGTATATTTACTAACAATAATCATAAATACTGCTATGATAGAAATGTTCACTAGGATTTTTTCCCCTGCAAAATATCTGAATTCAGAACAATATTTTTAAAAACTCAAAGAGAAAGTACATTTTCATTTTCACTAAGAAGCAAAACAAACATTTGTGTTTAAAACATATTAATCAGAAAAAGAATGTAGAGCTATTTATGATCATCTTAAAATTAGTAAATGACATTAATACTACTGTAAATAGAGGCCAAGATTTGGCAGTTCAGTAGCAGTAATGATTTAGTCATCACATCTCACAACCTAGTCATTTGCAAACGTTTTAAAATAAGAGTCTTCATTGTGAAGAACATACAGTTTTATGGGGGGGGGGGAAGCCCAGAAAACTAATCATCATTGCTTTAGCTCAACCCACATGCCTCTTCTTAAGGGTATCCATGGTAGCAGTGATGCAACATGCCAACCTAGCTCACCGTGCCTACACAAGTGGGAGAGAGGGGAGGCGGATGATGGAAAAAAATCTCACTTGGAAAGGTGTTTTAGTATTAACGTGATAGGATTACATCAACTATATTGTCAGACTTTAAAAACACATATAAAAATCATAAAGCTCTCTAAAGATCAGAAAAGAGAAAAGATCCAAGAGAGAAAACATGTAGCAATTTAGTTGAAAAGAAAATTAAAAATTTTCCCCTTCCTGCTGTAAATCATTAAACGTTAAAGGGTTTTATTTCTAATATAGATGAAATTATTTTAATTTAGCTCTTTCAAAAGTAACTACAAATAATGTTTTAGGCTTCCTAATTTCCAACCTACATCTTTTCTATTTTTTAACAGTTACATAATAAAAATTTATAAAAACTTTATGATATTGATTCCATACAACTTTTTTTTAACAATAGCAGCTCTCTTTTGTTTAGAAAGGGTCAAGTGCAAACATTTTTTTATTAAGAAGGATAAGGATGAGAGAAGAGCAAGCATTTCAAATAACTTGGCTATAATATCAAAAATAAAAAACAAAATGAGTGAGGTGATTAAAAGGTAAATCACAGGAAGAACTAACCACAGACGACCATGAAAAAAGAACTCCTGGAGGAAAAAAACCCAAAACCTGTTTTCCAGGCTTTTTGCCCTTTATACATTCTTTAAGAATATTTAATAAGACATTTTACTTAGAGGTACACAGAAGACAACCCTTTATAAACAGGATGGGACCAGATAATGGGCATGTTTGTATCTGATTAAAACTCCTATTGTTTGAACTATAACTCTTTGAGCAACAAGCAAAGAAAACTAATTTCCATCAATTTTCTCACTTTTCCTTTTGTGAGAAACAATTCACTATACAGGAACAGCATACTTTCAGAATTTACAAATTAACTTACTCTTATTACTGAACATTATTTTATAATCTCAACAATTCTGTCTAACAATCACTGTCATCTTAAGTTACAGAAATAAGAACCAACAAAGTAAACTATTCCATAAAAAATAATATATAAATTGAAAATTTAAGCATCCTGAATCTTACACTATCACATACTGTCCACAAACTGGTGCTCAGAAATAAAAGAAACCAAACTTAGAGATTAAGTATACTGCACTTTGAGGACAATGAGTAAAACAGACTTAAAAACAAGTACTTCCTTAAAGAGTACTTGTACAACTTTAATCATTTTAAATCCAAATCAACATCTTTCCAAAGGCAACACAATCAGAACTATTTTTTAATTCCTGAAAAAAATGAACTATTTTTACAATTGATGGAAGAGTCCAGAAAATGTTCTCAAAGTGAGTTATACTTTTAAACCAATATTACATGTTGGGGCAAAAAATAAAATAGAGGGGGAGAACTTTCAGAATATATTTACAAGATTTAAATATAATCAAGGCCTTATAAACCTTTGCTGTTGAGGAAAAAAAGCTTCCTATAGATCTCAGAGAAAAAATATCCATTCAATACACTATTTTTAGCTATCTAAAACACATTTCAGAATACTACCCTCCCTAAAGAATATGAACATGGATTCAACTACCTATTTTCAAATATATAACAATGTTACACTTTGTTTTCAAAATACATTATGAACAAAAAGGCCTCTCATATTCTGTCACTAACAACGAAATGGAGAAAGCATACTGTATCTTACCTTTGTGGTTACAATGCACAGGCAATCCATTACTTTACCATTACAATATTTTATACATAAAGCAGTTTACTGCAAACTATTTTAAGTTCCATATAAATAAAAAAATTAAAAATAAAGTTGTGAGATAAAACCATAGATAAAAAGTTGTAACTGTGATCAGATTTCTCCAGGATCCATTCTTAGAGGTATCAATTTTTCTACTATCTAAAATACAAGAAACCAGAATGTGTCATGTGCCCTGCGATCTTCTTTATGTAATCTATATCTGAAGAACTTGAAATTATCCCACAAAACACCGTGGAAGCTGTCAGGGTTTATTCCATAGGAGTTCACTGCTGCTTCAGATGCTATTTCATTAATCCCTCTTTCCAAGATATGAGGTTGACAAGGAGTCATCTGATGAAATGTTCCACAAAGAGGTTTCCCCGATATAAATTTAAAACTGCTTCTTGCTTGCTACAGTTTGGGTATTCAAAAAACAACTTCCAAAAAAGAAAAATCACTAAAAAAAATGCAAGCAAACATTTCTTCCACTAAACCATTTCAGCAACTGCAGCTTGCAAAGTAATGACTTTCTCAGGCAGTAATGAATGGAATATTCCATGTGGTATTTTTGAGAAGGGGAGAAGGAAGAACAAAATGCAATAATTTAAAATAGTATCTCTAAAACTTACCTCTTCTCTCTTTACTAAAAAAACCCCAACATTTTACCAATGAAGCCAGATTTTAACTTTAGTACCTTACTAAACCCATTTCACCTAATCCCTTACCAAAAAAATTAAAAAATTACCACAAAAAGATAATTTTAACTTTGTAGCATTTCAAACTCTTCAACAAGACTTTGTTTTAACCCAGCAGTAGCCTAACTACTTCTGAATCATGAATTAATGTCCTGTCCTCAAGATCACCGTGAAATAGAGCTAGATAGGCTGACAGGGGCAGGGGACAAGGCACAGGAATCCAACTGGCTTTCAGTCTCATAAGCATGCCGCCTCCCTTTAAAAATGTACAGTAAGGAAGAGAACTACCTGCAATTTCTGTCCACCAGGTTTCCTCATGGTCTACAGGTATTATGAATGACCTCAATTCAAATTACTAAACTGCTCCCATTTGCCTCTTATACCCCAACTTCTATGCCTAATGTTTCAGATATCATGGGCTACATCAGCAACTTTCATTATAAGGGTTAGTTACCAGAAACAGTTAATACATGTATACACTTCTATCTATCATATAATAAGCATTATCATTATTATTATTGATTGGTTATCAGGTGATAGCCTTTTGTTTCAATCCTAACAGGAAACACCTAAGACATATCCAGTGAAAGTTTACCTTGAACAGAGTCTAACAGGACTACTGCAAGGATTAAATTAAAAAATACATGCACAGCACTAAAAATATCACCAACCTTGTTAAGTGCTCAATAAATGCCAGTTACAGCTGTAAATCTATATACATAAATGTAGCTACAGGGGACTGGGATGGGCAGAAGTAAATTTCACCACGGGCCAACAAATCCTTTCCCCCATGCAGAACAGAGAGCCTGGAAATTACACGCTTAGTTGGAGATTGAGAGTACCCCTTCTTCCTTTCCTACCACCCCAACAATCTTTTGCTCCCAACATGAAAGAGTAAAGCCCACTCAAGGCTAACAACTCCTCAAATAATTAAACTTCATCATTTTTAGGAAAAATACTGAAAACAATTTAGGTAATAGGCAAAATAAAGAGGTATGTGAAACTCTTCAGCTGGTTTCTCTTAGTGTTCTGAAATTTATGTGAAAATTTTATTGTATCTAAAATAATCTAGCCCAGAGAGAATGCATTCCTAAGTTTGGCAGAACTCGTAACAGTGGAGGTTGAAAATCACCATACCAAGAGTCAGAAACAGGCTCTGTAACTTCAAGTAGGCATTTTCTGTTGGCGCAGGAGGTGCGCCTCAATGTTCCCCTTTATGAAACAAAAAAACTCAGTAGTTTCTAAGAGTCCTTTCACTTACAAAATTCCTATGTCTCAATTTCTCAATTCACTGGATTCTAAGCTCCAATGTAGCAAGACTCAAGAATGTCTCATATATTTACCATTTTATCCCTAGCACCTGGTAACCAGAACATAACAGGGGCTCAATAAATATTTGTTGAATTAATGAATAGCCCTTCTAATATCTAAACTATTGGTGATTACAAAATTAAAAAGAGTTCTGAAAGCACCATGAAAATTAGATACCCCATTTTCCCAGTAAAAACTAATTACGATAGTTTGGCCAGATCAAATAAAAGCCTGTAAGAATACAGATGAAATAATCAAATATCTACTTTAAATCGACTCAATTAATATATGTATTTAACAACACATATTATTAAAATAATATGGCTAAAATATTTTATTCCACTCACATTCAGAAAACAATTACAGTCAAATTCTTCATATTCACTTTAAATGTTAGGGTCGTCATTGTAATACAGTCACTTTTTAAATCATCTAATCATTTTGACCTCAAACACCAATTTCACTTCCATCTAAGTCGTTTAGATGCTCCATACATTAAAATGTCACCTGACGTTTTATCTCAAATCACTATTAGTACCTATTAATATAATAGACAATTTTCCCCATTTGTTCTGTAGGTATATATTAGAATCTCTATAATATAGCCACTTATTCATCAATATACTTTTTAATCTTTCAAAAAAGCTTATATATAATATCTAATAGTTGATGATTTTTAAGGTCATACTCAGCCATGATTATTTAATCTGTGTCATATTCTACACTCATTGCATTTTCTATAAACATCAAACTTGCACGAAGGACATTTCAAGCCATTGTGTTCTTCTTAAACTGTCGTTTGTGTGCAAAATAACTTAGAAATTACCCTGTAATACGAGCAACTTTAGAAGGTCTGAAATATAAGCATTTTGGGATGGCAACACCTCACCTAGTATTTAGGCACATAAGTTAATTAACAGTATTTTAGATTACCAACAGCTTTCTGTATTTGGCTACTGCTTCAACCATGACAGAACAGAGAAAGGATCAACTCTCCTTTCTTAAAATTAAAGAATAGGACATATAAGAAAAAAATGATTTTTAGATATTGAAAAAAGGCAGTACAAAATAGTGATCCTTGTGAGAAGAAAAACAAATGAGGTGAGTCCCAAAAACTCTCAGGTAACTGCCTGAAAAAAAGTCTCCAGGCTGTAGCAGCGGGAGGGGTGAAATAAACAAAGGCCAGCAATCTAAGGTAAAGGAGACAGATGAGAATTCAGGAAGGCCAAGGTATCTAAAATTCACAGGTAAGAGTACCAGGGAGAAGAGAGCTACAAAGAGCTCCACAGATCTGGATAATTCTTCTCAAGTCTTCAGATTGCTTCTGATCAGTCATATATTTAAGGACACTTGGGGAAAGAACTGTGAAAAGAAGCAGGGAGAACAATCTCGAGAGCTCTCACAGGGCCAAAAACAATGGAAAAACTGCTAATATACAGAACTGGGTAGAGTAGTCAGAAAAGTATAGGCTCACTTAATCTTACTACACTTTATTATGGATTTTTGTTTGTTTGTTTTACGAATTGAAGGTTTGTGGCAACCCTGTATGTCAAGCAAGTCTACTGGCACCATTTTCCCAACAGCATTTACTCACTCTGTGATTCTGTGTCACATTTTAGTAATTCTAGCAATACTTCAAGCTTTATTATTCCATTTGTTATGGTGATCTGTGATCAGTGATCTTTGGTGTTACTAATGTAATTGTTTAGGGGCACCGCAAACTGCACCCACATAAGACAGCTAACTTAGTAAATGTGTATGTTCTGACTGCTCCACTGACCAGTTTTTCTCCTCATCTCCCTCCCTCATCTTGGGCCTATTTCCTGAGATACAACAATATTGAAATTAAGCCAATTAATAACCCTATAATGGCCTCTAAGCATTCAAGTAAGAGTCGCACACCTCTCACTTTAAATCAAAGCTAGAAATGATTAAGCTTAGTGAGGAAGGCATGCCAAAAGCCAAGAAAGGCTGAAAGCTAGACCTCCTGTGCCGAACGGAGAAGTCGTGAATGCAAGGAAAAGTTCTTAAAGAAAAATAAAAGTGCTACTCCAATGAATGCATGAATGATAAGAGAGCAAAAGAGCCTTATTGCTGACATGGAGAAAGCTTCAGTGGTCTGGATAGAAGAGAAGACTAGATAACAATATTCCCTTAAGCCAAAACCTAATCAGGGTAAAACCCTAACTCTCTTCAGTTCTGTGAAGGCTGAGAGGTGAGGAAGCTGCAGAAGTCTGAGGCTAGCAGAGGTTGATTCACGAGGTTTAAGGAAAGCAGCTGTCTGCATAACATAAAAGAACAAGGTGAGGCAGCAAGTATGGATATAGAAGCTGCAGCAAGTTATCGAGTAGATCTAGCTAAGATAATTCATGAAGGTGACCACATTACAACAGATGTTCGATGTAAATGACAGTCTTCTATTTCAAGAAGATACCATTTAGGACTTTTCGTAGCTAGAGGAAAAGTCTGACTTGAAAGCTTCAAAGCACAGGTTGATTATCTTGTTAGGGGCAAATGCATCTGGTGACTTGCAAGTTGAAGCTAAAGCTCATTTGCCATTCTGAAAATCCTAGGGCCCATAAGAATTATGCTAAATCTACTCTGCCTGTGCTCTATAAATGGAATAACAAATCCCAGATGACAGCATATCTTTTTACAACATGGTTTACTGCATATTTTAAGTCCACTGCTGAGAGCTATTGCCCAGAAAAAGATGCCTTTTAAAATGTTACTGTTCACTGACAATGTACCTGGTCACCCAAGGGCTCTGATGGAAATGTACAGTGAGAATAATGTTGTTTTCATACCTGTAGCCCATGAATCAAGGAGTAATTTCAATTTTCAAGTCTTAAGAAATATATTTTGTAAGGCTATAGCTGCCATGGATAGTGACTCCTCTGATGGATATGAGTAAAATAAACTGAAAACTTTCTGAAAAAGGATTCCATTCTAGATGCCATTAACAAATCTGTGGCATAAGAAAAACACTTTTCATGGGAAGAGTTCAAAATATGAACATTAAGGGGAGTTTGAAAGAAGTTGATTCCAACCCTCATGGACGACTTTGAAGGGTTCAAGACTTCAGTGAAGGAAGTAACTGGAGATGTGGTGGAAACAACAGAAGAACCAGAATTACAAGTAAAGCCTGCAGATGTGACTGAACTGCTACAACCTCGTAACAAAACTTTAATGGATGAAAAGCTGCTGTCGAAAATATAACACAGGGAAAAGACTGAAAAAAGAGGTTCTTTATCCTTTGCTACATCAATAAATCACTAATGAGTATGCAACATTTTAATACAAATATCCTTTATTTTTAAAATCTACCATTTATCAAACACTTAATAGGTGTGTCAGACTCTGATCTAAGTTTTGCATAAATTATCCCATTTCATACTACAAGTACCATACGAAGTGATCTCTTTTATCATCTCTACTTTACAGATGATGAAACTAAAGAAGCAAAATTAAGCAATCTGCTCTACATTATATAATGTAGTACAACTATCTAAATAACACAGATTCGGAAAGCCAAGTTACAGAATGATATGTATATGTCTCTCATTTTCAATATGTATGTATGAGCTAAATAATACATTAATTAACATATAGGATTAGCTGAACAAATACATATCAAATGGTTAAAAGAGATTATCTCGGAGAAAGAATGTTTAAAAAAGACTGACTTTTAATAACTTTTCGGTATATGTATATTTTAAGATATGCCAGAATTATTTTTGTAATCACAGATTTTTTTTTTAAGATAAATAACTGAAAATGAGAGAGAGAGCAGTAACTTTGGAAAAGGAGTGTCAGAAGCCAGGTTACAGTATATTAAGAATGAGAAGGAAAGAAAGAAAAAAGGTTAATTACTTTTTCAAGAAGCTTAGGTAGGAAGAGAAGTTAAGCTATCAGGTCCTACTAAGAAGCACTTTTTTCTGTTTTTCTTTTAGCAGAATCTTTGAATATATTTTATAAGATAAAGAAAGGTGCAAAGGCCCGAGAAAAAGAAATAGGTTACAGATATTAAATGAGAGTAGAGAATGAGATTCCAAAGAGAAAAGGATCAAGAGCAGAACAGAAGCTGTTAGCATTAATTACCTGACAAGGTGACTTTCACATAATTGAAAACATACTTCTATAAAGTTAGGAATTTTTACAATAAGCATGTATCACTTTGCCAATCCAAAAAGGGGGTGGGCAGGGTTTAAGAGCACATGAGGAGATACCATTATTCTAATACTAAAGATAGTAATAGATGCCAACACAGATATAGAACAATCAAAATTACCTAAATTAGCTACTGGAAACATCATATAATCATAACTCATAATTCAAGACATACTGGGATGCCTTCTTGCAGCATATAAATTTATAACCACTGTGGCATACCTAAGCTTTAACAAAGACTTTTATTTTCTTACTAACTGGATAACATTTTGCCAAGTTTTCTCCTAAATTAACAGCTTGGCATGATATGGCAGTCGTTTCACTTCTTTCACAGCATTTCTTTATACCTCACTTCCATTTCAAAGTTAATGACTTGGGGGTATGTCCTTCAGCTCTAGTACTTGCAACTATCATTTAAATGCTGGGATAAGACTGTCCTAAGATATTAACATGAAGATACAATGTAACAGTGAATGTAAAATAACAGCAGAGTGGTCACTGAAATCACCTGCTGATATCTCATGTATAATTCACTCAGTATACCTACCAGTTTTTTCATTCAACCCCATTCATAGGGGTTGTGCATTATTTCAAATTTTGCATTTTTTATTTACTATTTCATAACATACTGCTTAAAAGTTGGAAAGAAACAACACTGTAAATTTGGTGGTGGGAAGAGTAAAGGAGAGTTCAGACTAGTGTCTCTGTGACATACTGTCTCTGAGAGATAGAGATGTCTGCTAGAAAAGTAGAACATTAAGAAGAAGGATAAGAACCTTTGAGTTCAGTGATAAAGGAAATAGGAAAAGGCACCAACCACCAATACATGATTGTCAATTATGTCAAAGGTAGGAATTCAAAATTGTGACAGTTCTTAAAATTGTATTTTTAAAATTTTGTCAGCGGTCTTCCAAAGTCCACAGTAAGAACCAAAGTGGAGGTCTGCTTCAGGAATACAAAATTATAGGATAGGTAGTGCCAAAGATTAAAAATGCACTGAATTTGAATATGGACTGATAATAACAGTATTGTATAGATAATGGCACTATATTAATTTTAAATTTCCTGTCTTATAATTGTACACTAGGTGTTTTTAGATATATTCATATAAAATAAAGAAAATATTTTTTTAAGAAAAATCTTTGTTCATAGGAGACACATGAAGTATTTAAGGGTAAAAGATTCATAATGCCTGCAATTTGCTCTCAAATGGTCAGCAAAAATAAAAGCTATAAGCATTTACAATAATATATATGTGTATGTACATATAGAAAGCAAGCAAATGTGACAAGACAGTTTATCTTAACTATTCTTGCAATTCTTCTGAAGATATAAATTTTTTTCAAAATACTAAATTTTTTAAAAGAGAGAGACTGAAATAGAGCCCAAATAACAGTAAAATGTAAGTCTCATAAGAAAAGTAGAAAGGGCTACAGGCATTCAGGAGAGATTAGTTTCAGCTAAAAGATGGGCTGAGGACCTCACATGGAAGGTTTCCGAGCTAGGCCACGCACGATGGAGTAAGATATGGACATTCCAGTTGAAAGGAATGGCACAAGGAAGGACATGGAAGCCAGAGAATTTCAGGAAAAACAAATACTCTACTTCATCCCAAATCTGTAAAAGGTAGTGGTGGTAGTGTTCATATAACTTTAAATGTTCTTCCCAAGGAAACAGGGGTTGAGCAATTTAGTTATTTTCTTTAAAAAAGGAATAAAGCAAATGAGATTACTATTTAATAATTTTCCTTTTCATTCTTCCTGAAAACAAACCAAAACAGCAGTTTACTCTAACAAACAAAGAAATTATCAGTCTAACTGGACAGTATTTATTTTTTTAAAGATTTTATTTATTTATTTGAGAGATAGAGAGAGAACACACAAGCAAGTGGGGGCAAAGGAACAGAGGGAGAGAGACAAGCAGACTCCCCACTGAGCAGGGAGCCCTACATGGGGCTCAATTCCAGGACCTTGGGATCATGACCTGAGCCGAAGGCTTAACCGACTGAGCTACCTCGACGCCCCTGAACAGTATTTCATTCTATCTTTCAGAGAAAAATAAGGCAGTGAAAAATGAATATGTATTCCCAATTCATGATGTAAACTAACAACTAAAAACCTTAACAATTAGTGAAAACCTTAATTGGAATTTATCTATACCTGCTCACAACTTAATGAGTTTTAGAAATGTTACTGTAAACTAAAGACCTAGCTGTCAACAGTGAAGTGATTTTCTTTTAAGAAAAATGAAAGAGTGATAAATGATTAAAAATAAAATAGTTCTTGGCTTTCTGGGTGTTTTTTTTTTTAGCAAAAGTTTTAAAAGCTAAATTTTAAAAATCCCACCTTATTTCAGAGAAGAGATTAAAATAAATATTTTAAATCAGTCTAATGTCTATTAGCAGAAAAAGATCTTAGAATAAAGTGTCCAAGTTTTTTTAATGGCTCAAATACAGTTAAATAACTGGCTCCAGATTCACTTCAGCAGCTGGTAATTAAAGAAATAGGCTAAATGCCTATCGAAAAGACAAATATCTAGTGGAATACCAGGCAATCAATAAGAATGTGACAGATGTGGATAGATATGGAAAGGTACCTAAAGCATTATTAAGATATGCTGAAACATAAAGTTTGTGCAAAAGCATAAGCTAAAAACAGTGTATTAGTATAATATGATTATTTTAAAAATTAATACTAGATATATGGAAAGAAAAACATGGCAGAATATATTATACACCAAACCATTTTCGGCAGCCACTGCTGCACGGAGGATTTCATTTTCTTATGTCAAATATTTCTGCAAATACTTTTTAACAAACTTTCTTGTTATGTTTCTATCTCTAATTAGTTCTTTCTTTCCTTATTTTACTAACTTCATTACGACATTTTCATTTGTCTAGGTGACAAGTCCAATTACCAAGAAAGTTATTAAATAAAGAAACACCTGCCTTGAAGCCCAAACTTCTGAGTTCTGATCTGTTTTTCTTTTTTTTTTCTTTTTTAAAGATTTTATTTATTTATTTGACAGAGAGAAAGAGACAGCCAGTGAGAGAGGAAACACAAGCAGGGGGAGTGGGAGAGAAAGAAGCAGGCTCTCAGCGGAAGAGCCCAACGTGGGGCTCGATCCCAGAACTCCGGGATCACGCCCTGAGCCAAAGGCAGACGCTTAACGACTGAGCCACTCAGGTGCCCCCTGATCTGTTTTTCTATATGGTAATAATATAAGTTTGGGCATTCACAACATCCCTGAATGACAGTTTGCTGAATTCTAAAGTGAATATTAGCTCCAAATACTAAAGACCAAACCCTGGCTTGTCTTATATACGTTAGGAGACTACACAAGAATTCATGCTCCAACATTATCTCAAAGTATTATCATGTCTGTGAATGTGCCCTTTTAAAATTATGCAATTTAAAAATACGGTTATTATTATTATCCATTCTTATAGAATACATGAGGGTTTTTTTTAAAGAAAGGAAGAAAGAATATATTAAATAGTTTTAAAATATTAATGCCATAATGTGTTTAGAGCAGTAATATTTCTCAAATTTTATTTTACCAGTTCTGGGGCAAAAGGCTACAGCTGAAAGACTGTCACCTTGCCTGTATATACCCTTACCTCTCAAAGATAATGCCTCAAAGAAAAGGCAATCTCATGGAACAAACAGAAGCCATTATTGCTGGCTGATACTAGTTCTGAGGCAGTGAAAGCTCAAAATGAACTTGGGAAAACTGTGCCAGAAAGAAAGTACATGCTCAAAAACTCATGCAGGCATGTCAAAAGGACACAGACCCCTTCAAGGGATTCCCCAAATGTGGAGTAATTTGAGTATCCTATAAACACTGAATAAATAAAAATCTCTCAGTCACTAAATTAGTGATAATTTTTTTAAAAAGGGGAGAGCAAAAGGGCACTCAGTCGGTTAGGTGTCTGGATTCGACTCAGATCATGATCTCAGGATCCTGGGACTGGGCTGTGTTGGACTCCGCACTCAGGAGGAAGTCTGCTTCTCTCTCTCCCTCTGTCCCTCCCTCCATTCTGTGCTCTCTCAAATAAATAAATAAAATCTTTAAAAAAGAAAAAAAAAAGGAGAGAACAAAAAAGGGAAAAACTTATTAGCCAATTTTGAAAGGGAATATTGCACAAATTTACATACTAACATTAAAAGAAAATACAAGCTTTACCCTGCCCATCTTTTTTCCTTTCCTTTTTAAATGACATTAACTTTTTGAAGAGACCGTATCAGCTGTCTTACAGAATACCACCACAGATTCTATATTTGTTTCATTTGTCCCCTCACGTTAAGTCATTCCACGAAGTCCCGTATTTCTGGTAACAGGAAGTCAGATGTAAACGGTGATTAGACTCATTTTTCACAGGCAAACTTCATAATGATATATTGAATTTCATACTGTATCACACCAGGAAGCACACGATATTCCACTGCATAGGTATGTTTTTTCTTTGTAGTTATTAAGTATCTGTAGGTAGGCACTTCAGCAACTTGTATTGAGTGAATTTTTACCTGATTGACTCATTAATGATCCTTCCCTGAATCACTTACTTCACTAGGTTTCAAAATATTGATTCCCCACGCCCCAATTTTATCATCTCATTTATATTTATTAGCTGGTACTCTTCTGTAAAAGAATACTTTTCCCTGGAAAAGGAAAAAAGAACCTTTGTTCCTTCTGTAAGAGCAGTGTAAAAAGCTTATATATCTGGGGACAGTGGTAAAAACGAACTGGAGAGAAAATGGTATTAATTTTGTTAGTAGTGATAACAGTACTAGGGTTGTTTATACAGGAGAATGTTTGACTATTTTTTTTAATTTCTTTATTTGAGAGAGAGATTGAGAGAGCGAGCATGAGCAGGGTGACAGACAGAGGGAAAAGCAGACTCCTGACTGAGCAAGGAGCCCGATGCGGGGCTTGATCCTGTGACTCCGGGATCATGACCTGAGCTGAAGGCAGACACTCAACTCACTGAGCCACCCAGGCACCCCTATGTTTGACTATTCTTACTCATAGGAACGTATACTTAAGTTTTCATAGTTTAAGTGCTTGATGTCTGCAACTGATTTTCACATAGTTTCCCAAAAATACACATACACAGAAAAAGCAAGTATGACAAAATGTTAGTAATTGTTGACTCTGTGGATATTTGGAGGTTTGCTGTACTATATGGATGTTGTACTATTCCCTCGATTTTACTGGAGTTGGAAGATTTTTATGATAAAGTTGGAAAAAATATAATCACCTTTACCCTACTATGTAATAACAATATCACTATCAAATAATCACTTCATTTGAAAACTATTTACTGAACAGCTACCACATGCAAGTACTACATATATTTTAGTAAATACGACAGTCTCTAGCCTCAAGGACTGACAGCCTAGTAGAGACCAAAATAACATAAAACAATAGACATTTCACAAGATTTAATTACAACAGCGATGAACGCTACCAGGCAGGGGCAGAAAGTGCTATAATAGAGGCTCTGCTAATCTGAGAGGTAAAGAAAGGCTTCTATTAGGAAGTGACCTCATAGTCATCCTTAATTCTCTTGTAGTGATCTCCATCTTACTCTCACAACCCATTTCCAATCTGTCCCAAATCCATGTGTTCTACATTTAAAATATCCATAATTCAGCCACTTAGCACCTCCATTATCAGCACTCTGGTTCACGCCTACATGCATCCTTAACTGGATCACTGAAACAGACTCCTAACAGGTCTCCTGCTTCTACTCTTACCACAGACTATTTTCAACAAAACAGCCTAAGTGATCCTTTTAAGGATTAGGTTAAATAATGTCACTCCTCCACTCCAAAACCCTGCAGAAGCTTTACATGATCTGCGTCTGCCTTACCGTTTGACCTCATCTGCCACCACTCTTTCCCTTACTGTGCTCTAGCCATACTGGCCATCTTGCTATTTCTCATACATTCTAGCCTTATGCCTTATAGTCTTTGCACTGATTATTTCCCCAAATAGCTGCATCAACTTCCAACTCTGTACAAATACCACGTTCTCAATCAGGCCTATCATGAATACCCTATTAAAAACTGCAAAGTGTACTGCAATGTACTTTGTAAAATTGCAAAGGAATCTGATATTCCTGATACCCTCACTCTGCTCTCCTTTTTTCCCTCCCATATTACTTATGGCCTTCTAATATACTAGATAATTGATTAATTTATTGTTTATTACCTGCATTGCCACTAGAATGTATGCTCCATAAGGACAGCGATCTTTGCTTTTATTCAAGCACCTTGTTCAATGCATGATACATAACAGGGGCTCAATATTTGTTGAAGAAATGACACTTAAAATAAAATACTAAAGTAAGCAGGAGTTGGCAAGAAAGAACTTCCCATACTGAGGAATTATTATGACCCTGAACTAAGAGGAACCAGTGGCTAAGGAATGGAAGTTTTAAAAGATGAGTGGAAAAACAGGCAGTGGTCAAATAATTCAGGATTTATGAGTCTTGTCAGGGATCTCCCACTTCATTCTAAGAGGAATGGAAAGCCATTGAAAGGTAATGAATGATTTTCATTTTATAAAAATAACCTTGGAGGCAAAGTGGTCATGAACCCAAGGGGCAAGTGTGAATGCAGATGGGCCAATTAAAGGAACCCTTACAATAATCTAGGCAAAAAGTGAGGGTGGTTTAGACTAAAGTGCCAAGAAAAGAGATGCACTGAAATGCATGGATTACAGATGTAAATGTGAAAAGCGATATAAAAAGTTTTTGACAAGTAAGAAAGAAGGATAACTTTATGACTTTGAAGCTGAAAAACATTTCAGTGGGCACAGAGAGCATCAACCATAAATTGGACTATATTAGATTTAAGAAATATTGAAAAGATATCATTAGGAAAAGCATGCCTCAGAGAGGGAGAAAATGTATATTATTATATATATATCCAACAAAGGAATCATATCCAGATAGAGATCTCCTACAAATCAGTAAGATGAAAGGCAATCCAGAAGAAAAAAAAAAAAAGATAAGAAACTTAAATAGACACTTCACGAAAGATAGCAATATGAACAATAAACACATGAAAGGGTGTTAACTATTAATCTTGTTAATGATAGGGAAAATGCAACTACAACAATATGAAGTACCACTACACAACCACTGACATAGTTTAAATTAGTAATAAAAAGACTGACAATAACAAGTGTTGGTAAATTTGTAAAGCAACTGTAACTTGTACATACTGGTGGTAATTATGTCCAATCTTGTCCATGAGAAACACTAGGTGAGAACAGAAAATTGCACCCAGATGAAACAAACCATATAGAAATACACAAAAAAAACATGCATTTCAGACCTTAGCTTATTCAATGTTAGGATTCATACTCCCCCACACCTGTTCTGTTAACAACTCTACATCCAATTTCAGATAAATCCCTGGGCCAGCACTACACAATAACTCACAAGCTGCAACCCTGACACGTACTCCATGAGAAAGCAGGATTTTTTCCCCAGGGTAGAATACTGTATTTACTATAGTACTTGTGTACTCCTTAACCATTTAACATGTGTGAAACTGTGCTGCCATTTTTATTAAGATCTTATCTTTTTTTATACGTCACTCACCCAAGTTTTGAGCTTTGAGTCTCTAACTCCATTTTCTACATAAGCCCTGTAGTTTTTAGCACAATTTTGCATTATGAAGTGATTTTTAAGAACATATATGTTGTGCTATGGCAGAACTGACTATAAAAGAATGTTCAAAGCAGCACTAACCCAAAACTGGAAACAACACAAATAGCCATCAATAGAACAGATAAATACGTAAGTATATCATGCAATGGAATATTATACATCAGAGAACAAAAACTTCCATTTGTGGATGAAATTCTCAAATATAAGAAAAAAGCAGCTAGACATAAGAGAGTACATACTGCACAAATATTAAAATATAGTTTTAGAAGAGGCAAACTCATTTATGGTGTTAGAAATCAGGATGGTTCTTTGAGAAATAGGATACAGGTAGTGACTAGGAAAGGTACAAGGAAGATTTCTGAGGTACAAGTATGTTTCTTTTTTAAAATGAGATATAATGTACATACCAGAAAATTCACCAAATTTTAAAACATACAATTCACTGGTTTTTAGTATATTCAGAGTTGTGCAACCATCATCACTATCTAATTCCAGAACCCGTTAGCAGTCATTCCATTTTCCTTTTCTTTTTTTTTTTTTTTAAGATTTTATTTATTTATTTGACAGAGATAGAAACAGCCAGCGAGAGAGGGAACACAAGCAGGGGGAGTGGGAGAGGAAGAAGCAGGCTCATAGCGGAGGAGCCTGATGTGGGGCTCGATCCCGGAACGCCGGGATCACGCCCTGAGCCAAAGGCAGACGCTTAACCGCCGTGCCACCCAGGCGCCCCCCATTTTCTTTTTCTTGACCTTGTATATTCACAATGCAGTAATTCATCAAGCTATACATTTATGATTTGTGCACTTTTATGTATAAATACTACCCAGTACTTCAGTAATTAAAGTCAATGTTTAGAGGACTTCAGATTAAACCTGGTGGACTGAATAGATGCTTTTAACTCTACTATCTCCTAAAATTCTACTTAAATTAAAGGAGATGGATTATTTTAAAGCACTAAATCAAAAGGTCAAAGCAAAGGGAAAAGAATGTATCTTCCCTACTCAGTCAGATAATTTCCTTCCCCTGAAGATGAACTCAGAAGGGCTGAAACATGGGGCTTGGAGATAGCAGGGATAACTGAAAATGAGTACATTACTGAAAGCAGACTAAGTGGGTATTCTTCTAAACATACCTAACAATATTTTTTTTCTTTTTACAGTCATACTATACCTCCTGATATGTAATCATTTAATAACATATAGAGGAAACATAAGCTGTACTTTTATGCCTATTTTATATTACATTAAGGCTGTACCATAATGTGTTATCCAATTTCTTTTTTTTATAAAAATTTTTAAAGTAATCTCTCCACACCCAATGTGGGGCTTGAACTCATGACCCTGAGATCAAGAGCTGGATGCTCTACTAACTGAGCCAGCCAGGCACTCATATACAGTTTCTTACCAATAATCATTAGATTGTTTCCCTGTTGATTTTTATCAATATTACAAATATATACATATATATATAACTAAATATATATCAATAATTTGTGTGATTATATCTGTAACATATGCTAGACCAAAGGATATGAATATATACTGCTGTCTTTCAGAAAGGTTGCACTACTGTACCTCCTACCAGCAGTGTTAAGAGTTTCTGTTTCCTCACATTTAATTAATCTTTGCCAATCAAATTAGTTAAAAATATTCCCATTGTCAATTTGATATGCATGCTTTTAAAGTGAGGCTGAGCATCTCTTCAAAGGCTTATTTGGTCCAATGGTTATTTCTTTTCTCTAAACTGCCCATTCACATCCATTGGTCACTTTTCTATTGAATGTTGATGATTTTTCTTACTGATCTGTAAAGAGTTTTTTTTAGCGGAGAAGGGGGGGAAATTAGTCCTTTTTCATAAATGTAACAAATTTCCACCCCGGGATATTATTTCTCAATTGTTTAATGTACCTTTTCAAGATACAGAAGTTCCATAATCAAACTTCAAATAATCAAACTTTGTGATGTTCACAAAGAAATCCCACAAAGTCAGCATTCTTTTTTTTTTTTTTCATTTTATTAAGCAGAACCCAACTCAGAGCTTGAACTCACAACTGTGAGATCGAGACCTGAGCTAAGATCAAGAGCTGGACACTTAAACTGACTGAGCTACTCAGGTGCCCCCAAACTCAGCATTCTTAACCTTTTCTTTTAATTTTTCTGGATTTTGTTTGTCGTCATGCTTACAAAAACTTTTCCTATCCAAAAATCATTAAAATGGTCATTTTTATGGTTTCATTTAAAACAAAACAAAACAAAAAACAAAAAAACCCCACCTCTGACTCTTTGGTCTGCTTGCAATGTATTATCAAAAATAGAACTGCCATAGACTGAATGTTTGTGTCCCCCCAAAATTCACATGTTGAAATGCTAAACTCTAATGTGATGGTATTAGGAGGTGGGGCCTTTGGGAGGTGATTAGGCCATGAGGGAGGAGGCTTTACAAATGGAATTAGTGTCCTTATAAAAGAGACCTCACTGAGCTCCCTTACTCCTTCCTCAATGTGAGAACACATTGAGAAAAGGGCCAACTATGAACCAGGAAATGGGCTTTCACTAGACAGTGAATCTACCTGTGACTTGATTTTGGACTGCCCAGCTTCCACAACTGTGAGAAATAAATTTGTGTTGTTTATAGGCTACCCAAACTGTGACACTCTGGTTATAGCCCAAAAAGACTAAAACAGGATACTGCACCCCTTTCTGTTGGAATTTCTCATTAAATCTCTCCTACTTCTTTCATCTTGTTTCCTTTCAAATACACTTCCTTACCATCTCTAAAATTCACTCTTATTTTAGGATAGACTTCTTTCCATAAAAATGACATGCACTCATTTTTATAAAGTAACAGAAAAGCACTAAAAAGAAAAAAGTCCCTATCACCCAGAAACAATCATTAATATTATGCAAACATTATTCCAAACAACGCACTAGGTATATGTTCAATGTAGAAGACAGACAACCAAACACAAAAAAGTTCTAAGAAAATGGGATACTATCATGTCACTGTAAAAATAAATGCCATTAATTTTCATTTTACTACATCAGAAGAAATAGAAGAAATAAAGTTACACCAAATTAACTGACAAATGAGGATCCAGCAAGTTAGATCAGTTACCAACTATAACAACAACAATAAAACAGACAAGAAAGAAAAGTGAACAAATGTTTTACAAGACAAAGATTTTCACTTTAAGAGAGTAAGAGAAGCAGCCCTGGAAACTGCTCAATCTCAAATACTTTTTTGCAAAAAAAAAAAACAAAAACCCTCTTTATGATAACCCTACAAAAGCGAACATGAAGTAAAAGAGACAATAAGATTGTGTTGCACGCAACTTTGTCACAAAAACATTACCTTACTGTGTATCTATTTATTTTAAAAGAGGTGGGGAGAGAGAGAGAAGGATGGGAGAGACAGAGGCAGAGGGGGAGAGAATCTTAAGCAGGCTCCACGCCCAGAGCAAAGCCCAACTAGAGACTGGATTTCACAACCCTCAGATATGACCTGAACTGAAATCAAGAGTCAGACCCTTAACTGACTGAGCCACCCAGACACTCGCATTACCTTACTTCTTTATCCAAGAATTAGAGTACAAGTGCAATAATAACCTAAATTTTGTACAAGATAAAGGATTTTCATATTATTTTTCAAGTTAGAGTCCAATAAAAACTTCCTCTATATTTGTTTTAATTTGGGTCAGTGGATTCTCTTCAACTACAAAACAAATAAATAAGGTGAATTAAATGATCTAAGTCTCTTTTCAGTCCCAAACATTATGCCTCTAAGAGTCTAAAGAGATCAAGTCAAAGGACACTTAGCCAAGTTTTCTGTCCAAATTAAGCATAAATAAATGGGGAACAGGGGAATATACTTTCCTTCTCTTACAGTACTCTCAAAAAAAAAGTAGAAATGAAATCTCTAAACATTCCAGGGTTCTTTTTTTTTTTTTTAAGTCCTTATGACTGTCATCCATCACTGTGTTTCAAAACTAGTTACATTTTCAGACTAGCATCTATCAGGGTATTCTGTCCTCTCTGTAAAACAGTACTTCTCTTTAACTGAACTTAGCTCACTCAAATTTGACACACACAGATCTTCCCCTATTTAAAAAAACCTAGGACTTGAACGGACACATTTCCTTGATCTCATTACTAAGTCCATCCATGAACGGGTATAAATTTCAAGTATACTGGAGCATTTTCCATGTGCCAAGCTCTAAGCAACATCTTAATCATATTTCCTTCTCGTCCGTTTTCTAACTAATAAGATCTGCCATTTATAGTCTGAAAATTCTTATTTTCCTATTCTCCTGTTAACATGTCCATAATACACCTTTTAGAAGACGCAGAAACCAGCACTGCACAGAGCACTTCTAGGTACCAGTGCCTCATTTTATAAAAGTTGAAATTTTCCAATACTATTTCTTTTTTTTTTTTTCTTAAGATTTTATCTTAAGTAATCTGTACACCCAACGTGGGGCTCCAACTCACAACCCTGAAATCAAGAGTTGCATGCTCCACTGACTGAGCCAGCCAGGCACCCCTGAAATTTTCCAATACTACTCTTTTTTTTTCTTTTTAAAGATTTTATTTATTTATTTGACAGAGATAGAGACAGCCAGCGAGAGAGGGAACACAAGCAGGGGGGAGTGGGAGAGGAAGAAGCAGGCTCATAGCGGAGAAGCCTGATGTGGGGCTCGATCCCATAACGCCGGGATCACGCCCTGAGCCGAAGGCAGACGTTTAACTGCTATGCCACCCAGGCGCCCCTCAATACTACTCTTGATGGAATTCAATACATTGTTGATCTTTTTGACTGAAATCTATATGGAAATTAACTTCCAGCTTGCAGTATTATCCTTAATACTTAATTAATGAAGTATCCTTAATACTTAAATTAATGAACATTTACTTTTACTGGTTACATTGAGCCAGGCATTATCTAAACAATCTCTTATAAAGATAGGCAAATCGACTGTCAGACCTGTATTGCTCTATACTCATAGCTGAACATAATAAATCAGACAACAGGAAAAAAAATAGTAATTGAATAAGAAACTCAGTTCTCTTAAAATTTGTGTTTCCTCAAATGCAAAATTTTTAACCTAGGATAATAAATGTGAAATAAAAATTGTATTACTGGTTAACATTTAAAAAATCTATCTGGAATCAATCATAACTGCAAATGACATATCAACAAAAGGGAATGGAAACTGAAATGATCCGAGAGAGTGATTAATAATAATAAAAAAAAAAAAAGACACAAAGACAAGGTAACACTAGAATCTCTTTCTAATCAAAGAAAAACATGTAAGTGCAATGGAAACTGAAATGATCCGAGAGAGTAATTAATAATAATAATAATAATAATAATAAAAAAGACACAAAGACAAGATAACACTAGAATCTCTTTCTAATCAAAGAAAAACATGCAAGTGCAATGGAAACTGAAATGATCCGAGAGAGTGATTAATAATAATAATAAAAAAAAAAGACACAAAGACAAGATAACACTAGAATCTCTTTCTAATCAAAGAAAAACATGTAAGTGCAGACCAGGATTAGTAAAGAGAACTGTGAACTGGGTGTTAAAAGGTCTGAAATCCAAGGGTAGACTTGCCCAAACTAGCTAAATAAGCTGGGTCAAGTCATTCATTTTCTTTTGGATCTCAGTTTCCGAATCCTTAAAATGAAAAAGAGGGATCAGATGTGCTTCCTGGTCTAAAATTTTATAGTTCCATGTGACATAACATAAAAAAGAAAACTTAGAAGCAGTCTACTTCATTACCAAAGGGTTGTCTGGTTGCTGCCCACCACTACTTTTCCCTGATTTATTATTCGCCGAACAGAGGCTGATTCAATTTTCCAGGCACTTCTCTAGTACAAACTAGAAGGGACTAGAATCAAATTCAGTCAGACAACCACATTCAAATGACTAATGTTTCTCAGACAGAAGCCTCATTACAATATGCTTCATATATCTCTGTTCTACCTAACTCCACTAGCAACAACAACAAAAAGAACATTACTAAGTTTTTAAAACTTAAATACAGTTTTAACTACAGAAAAATGCAGAAACTGATGCTAACCTTAAGATTTACTGATCAGTCTTTAGTGAGTTTTATTAATACAATCTTCAAACCAAATAAACAGAGAATCTTTGGGGTAAATATAGCAACCAATCTGCCCAGGACGATAAAACTATATTCTATTTCTCAAAAAAAATTTTAAAAATTTTAAAAAAATTAAATAAATATAAATAAATAAATAATACCAGATCAAAACCACCTTTTCAGAATAAGATTTCATTGAGGTCTCTCATGCAAAGTATTTTTTTTAATAGTCTAAAGCAAGTACTTTAGACCTCAAACCATTTACAACATGTTAAGAAAGGGGTACCAGAGATTCTGAGCTTTTCTCTTCAAAAATATTTGTAATCCCATGATATTTCCAAATAATACCCATTTTAATAAAATGTAAAAATTTAGCAGTCCCAATAAATTGATTACTGAAAAATAGCTTCACGAAAAATTTTATCTTACCTCTACACTAGGGCTAAGGCTGCTTGGCAGTGTTTCTGAAGTCACAGTAGTGCTTGGAAGGCTGGAAATTTCCCAAGTATTCACAGGCTGTATTGGTTCAGACTGCTTTGAACGATGTATACATTTTGGATTATCCAATAAGGTCACTTCATAAAATTCTTGAATATCTAGAGGTGAAGAAAAGGAAAAAAATAATCAGAAGTATTTAGATTTTCTAATTAAACCACGCACGGCTAAAACAACATAACTCAAAAGCAAGATTTTAGTCTAGATTAGTAAAATAAGAAGACCAATCTTGTAATGTACTTAAACAGTGAATATTTTCTCATTTTATTATGTCACAATCACATCAGAACTTGCAAGGCATAGTGTAAAAGTCACAGGCTTTTTTACACTTCAAAGTCAGTGCTGAGTTCAAATCTCTAATCCATCACAAATTAGCTGCCTGTTTAGGCAAGTTACTTAACCTCTGATAATCTGCCTCTTCATCACGTGCATTGTTACAAGGACTGAGTGTAATACATGTAAAGTGCACAATTGACATAACAGGTTCCCAACTGACAGAGGCTAGTATCATTACTATGAATTTTGAAGACATGAGTCATTACTGATATTTTACCTTTACACCACCAATATCTCCTCAATATAATCCCCTCCCATAGTTTTAACTGTCCTTCTAACCAACATAAAGCAAACAAGTTAAATAGTAAATTAAAAATTGTACATTTTAGAAACAATCAATTGAAAATGACAAAACTCTAAAAAAAATCCATAAATTTACTTAAAGTAGCACAGGATAATTTAAAAGATCAAGTTACTTTGCTATCAGCTGGAGTTATATAAACTTAGCGTATTAACACTGATTCTTCATGCCATTCCGAAGCTCTGAGTGGTAGTTACGTAATTCTTAAGTTCACCACTATTAGTTCTTTATTCACTTAGTGGTATATTTTGAGCTGATTTTTTAAAGGGGAGAAATTATTATTTTAACAGCAAAGGTGGGGCATTATCCTGTACGATTGCAAATAACATTAAGACAGAATAACTTTTACTTATTTCTATGATGAAAAGATTAATATCTCCTTTAAAAAACAATGTCGGAAGACAGCAGAGACAAAACAACTCCCTTTTAATAACCAGTAGAAATGTAAAACTTTCTAAGTAAAGAGCTCATAAAAACTAAGATCAGCACAGTGAGGACAGTATCAACCTACTTTACAAGGTGTTAAGAATATTACTAAAGAAAATTGTATGTGAAAGTATTTTATAAACCATAAGTTACTATTTAAAACTGTTCACATAACCACTATGAAAAAAATAATAAACTCAAATTCAGAGCATCAGCTACAAAGTGTTCTTGCCAAAAACTGCTTAACCTGAACCTAAATCAAGCCTTCAGAACCAAGTTTATAGTTCACAGGAAATACAGAGGCCAGAGAAACAAGTTGAATGACACCAAAAAAGCAAGGGAAAAAAACAGATCCAGAAAGGGACATTCCACAAGACAACCGGCCAGTTTCTTTAGCAAGTCAATGTCATGAAAAGGAAGAGAAATTATCTGAAAGGATTTTTTTTAAATAAAGGAAACGAAAAAAAACATAGCGATCAACTGCAATATCTGAGGCTTGACTGGTGGGGAGGGGCAGGGGGATATAAAAGACATTGTGATAATTAGGGAAATTTAAATATGGACTATTTTCTAAAAATACTACAGATTTTTTTTATAGAAGATATATACATATAAGAATATGTATACATTTCTGTGGTAGGACATATATTTCTAGATCTATAGAGAGGGAGAGGTATCTTCTACAAGAAAATAAAAATGTCAGAGCTCCTAGTGTAATTATGCCCCCAAGAGAACTAAATGAGTGATAATTGGATGATTACCAATCTCAAGGTAAATAGCCCACATCACTATATAAAAACTTCATTATATTTTCCATTATTATAAGTTTGAAATCGTAACCTTCTGTGACCTTTTATTCTACACTTAACAGAAATACTACTGTATCACCCTTCAATAACATCTCTAACAAATATCTAGATCAGTGCTGTCCAAAAGAACTTTCTACAATGATAAAAACGTTCTATAGCTGCACTCTCCGATATGGTAGCCACTAGATACATATGGCTATTAAGCCCTTAAAATGTGACTAGTGTAAATGAGAAACTGATTTTATAATTTTATTTAATTACTTTAAATAGCCACATACAGCTAGTAGTTATCATATAGGACAATAGAGATCTAGACTAGTATAATTTGGAGTAACATTTTACTATCTAGGAAGATCAAGGAATAAAGCGCTCCCTATGTGAATTTTCTAAAAGTTCACTCACATCCTGCTACTGTCAATTGAAATGCTCATCTATTAAAAAGTCCTTTCTAATTTGCTGTATCTGAGCTCTTATGGACTGGAGAATCAAATAGTCATATTATTTTAACTATATCAGGCTTAAGACAAAATAAGCTGAGTAAACACCCATTAGAATGGCTACTATCAACAAAACAGAAAATAACAGGTATTGATGAGGATGTAGAGAAATTAAGCCCTTGTCCATTACTGGTAGGAATAGAAAATGTTGCAGCCATTGTGGAAAATAGTACAGTGGTATCTCAAAATATTAAAACATAGAATCACCATTTGATCCAGCATTAGATTCTGGTTTTATACCCAAAAGAATTGAAAGCGGGAACTCAAACAGATATTTGTACATCGATGATCACAGCAGCATTACTCCCAGTATCCAAAAGGTGAAAACAACCCAAATGTTCATCTATAGATCAATGGTGAAAAAAAAAATGTGGTATATACAAACAATGTACTATTACTCAACTTTAAAAAGGAATAAAACTCTGGTACATTCTACAAAATGGATGGATGGATTTTGAAGACATTATGCCAAGTGGAATAAGCCAGACCAAAAAAACAAACACTACATGAGGAACCTAGACTAGTCAAATTCATAGAGACAGAAAGAACAGCTGTTACTGGGGTAAGGAAAAAATGGGGTAAGGAGGGACTGGGGTAAGGAAGAAATGGAGAGTTATTTTTTAATGGGTAGAGTTTCAGTGTGGGATGATGAAAAGGTTCAGGAGATAAGAGTGAGTGGTGAAGGTCACAAAATAATGTGATTGTACTTAATACCCCCGAACTGTACACTTAAACGGTAAATTTTGTTACATATATTTTATCACAATAAAAAAATAAGCTGAGTAAGAATCTAAGGGAGCTTAGATGAATGAAGTGCATGGGACTTAATATGTAGGTATTACACTATCTATTTTAGCTACTTAGATATCTTTCTCACTGAGATCAGGATAACTGACATTGCCGGTCCATTCCCAGAGTACTATCTATCCCCAACTTAAAAAGAGATTTGTTACCACCCTTGGCAAAAGTACTGAAATAGTTAACACATGTATAGTGTGGTGCCATTTCTGATATGACAATCTGTAACAGTTATTATCACTTCCCTTTAAAATATACAAATACACACACACACACACACACCCCCCTTTCATTTTGACCCGTATTCCATCTTGACCAACATTCCATACATTTTATTTCATTTGTCCACCACACTTCTTCATCTTTAGGGTATCTCAAGACTATAAAGATGAGCAACATAATAACACTTCTTCAGAAATGATTTTTCCATCACAGTTTATTCAGTTGTATCAGTAAAGATTTTTCAAAGGTGCACCTGATCAAAAAGGGCACTCTGGAAAAACTGGACACAGACTGAGCTTTTCTTATGAGTCCAAAGTACTTCTATTTTATATTCCCATGCTATCAGTAGTCACTGTTCTTTATAATCTACATTTTATATGTCAGAAGATAATTACATCACTGATCATAACTATAAAGATTTAGCAAAGAAAAAAGATTATCACTGGGACAAGAGAAGTATTTCTACAATAACATTCTAAGATTCAAAACATTACTTTCTACCTTTTCTTTAGGTTTTTCTAAACTGGGGAGTATAATATTGAGTTCCATAAGCTAACTAGCCTAAAGTAAAACAGAAGTTACCACTATATACAGAAGTCAAATATAAGACAAAAACGAAATCTAATATAATCCCAATCTCTCCTAGTTCTTAAAAATCTGTTTAAAATGCTAAAGTCTGAAATTCCAAGTTATTCTCGAAAGACCAACTTCATGAAAATAAATAATTAAACTAATGAGTTTACTCTGAACACTTAAGACATTCAATCAATGAATACTAATGGAGTGAATACATTTTAGAAGAGGAATAAAAGAACTAAAAAATGAGATATAACAATAATGTCTTAGAGAGATGGAGAAAATTGAGGAAAAAATATATTAACACTTAAAAACCAAATAACACCATTTTAATAAAACAAAAAGACAGATTTCTATAAAACTTTGATGGCTATATTTTAAGGTGCTACAGAACCTTAACACACATTTAAACTTTTTATTACTATACATGTATTAAAATTTTTGAAAAGTAAATTAACCAGCTCTTTGATAGACAATGAAAAATTCTTATTCAATTCTGGTTTATGTAAGTCATTTATATGTTTCCGAGCCAATTATATCCAATGTCAATAATAAAGGCTACTCATACTTATGCCAAAATATACAGACTACGAAAAAAACGAAATCAAAGCAAAATTTCAATAGTCGTATCTCTCAGAACTGTTTTATTAGAAATTGCCAAATTTATGATCACGTGTAAAATGACCAAGTCCTGGGACACCTGGGTGACTCAGTTAAGCGTCTGCCTTGGGCTCAGGTCAAGATCCCAGGATACTGGGATGGAGCCTCACACTGGGCTCCTTGCTCAGCAGGGAGCCTGCTTCTCCCTCTGCCTGCCACTCCCCCTGCTTATGCTCTCTCTCTCTCTGTGACAAGTAAAATCTTTTAAAAAAAATGACAGAGTCCTTCAACAAACCTATGCAAACATTTCACTTGAGTCAACTCTAATCTCATATCTTTAATATGAAAATGTACAGAAAATGGGAGAATACAGAGGTAGTCAAAATGACTGCCACTTAAGACAACAATAATTTCATACTCATCTGAAAATCCATATAGTTCATGCAGATACACACCACATACAATTAAAATGACTTGACTACATTTTTATTTACTACCCTGAAAAAACTTACTTTTTTAAAATAATGATGCACTAAAGCAAGCAAGAACATGAGAAAATACAGGAATACTAAAACATGTATAAGAGAAACCTACCCTTTAGTTGATTCACAACTGAAAACATAAATTTTGTTGAGCCTACTGGATCAGTCTTAACAGTCTATTCCTATTTGCCATTTATAGTCTGACAAGTGCTTTCTCTGTTTTGAACTAAACTGGGTCCCCACAAGTACAGTTCCTGAAAAAAGATCTAAATTATAAAAGCTACAATACTTACAATATATAAAATCAGAAATATAGAAACAATGGAACAACAGAAATTTTCTATAGAAGTGAAAATTCTAAATTAAATTTGGACACACACAATTAGTCCAATGGAACAGAGAAGACTCATTCCTACCACCAAATAATGTGTATTTCAGGAAATCTCTTAAGATCACATATTTCAGAACTCTCCAAACTTAAGTAGAACTTTAAGGAAAACATTTTCATTTTATCTTTGTTATTTTCTTGCAGAATTCAGTCTGCAAACACTAGGAGTAAAGGAAGTACAGAATCCTGGAAACATCCTCAAAGGAGGTTGAGGAAAGTTTCCTAGCTTTAGTTACCACTTTTATCATCCTAAACAGTAAAACTCACAAACATTTCTCAAACTAAAGAAATAAGGATCAGAGTAGGAAGTCTAAATAGTCAAGAATCTGTAACAATTTAACATAGTATAGACATCTCTATGAGAAATAACCTTGTTCCATCGGAAAAATATTAAGAAAAGACCTTAACAGATACCTCAGCAAAGAAAATACACACATGGCAAATAAGCACGTGAAAAGATGTTCCACATATGTCATCAGCACATTAAAACATCAATGAAGGCCGCGCCAATGCTCAGAGCCGGCAGAGGTGGTACCATCACCACAACCACCACCACCACCATAGTCATGCTGAAGGATAAGCTCTCTGTGGACATGACCTGTGAAGGTTACACTAATGAAGTGAGTAGGGTGCTCAAAAAACTGGGAGGAGTTGCGTTTGACATTGACCTGCCCGAAAACAAGGTTTGCATCAACTCTGAGCACAGCATGGACACTCTGCTAGAAACCCTGGGGAAATAGGAAAGGCTGTTTCCTACCTTGACCCCAAGTAGCGAGGGCCTGGACCCCTGGGCCCAAGATGGACCAAAGGGGGTAGGAGACTGATCCTCTTTTGCCTTACAGACAGACCTGGGGCCTGGCAGTCCTGCTCAGCTGATGGGAATTCCTGCACAGACCCCCACTTGCCCTGCTTCTCCCGAGCTTTCCTGCAATAAAGTTGAGCCACTTTTGTTGGGGGGAAAAAGAAACACCAATGAGATACCACCACACACCTGTTTGTTAGAATGGCCAAAATACAGAACAGTGACAATACCAAATGCTGAGGGATATGGAGCAGTGGGAACTCTTACTCATCGCTGGTGGGAATGCAAAATGATACAGCCACTACGAAAGACACTTTGGTGGTGTCTTACAAAATTAAACATACTCCTACCATACAATCCAGCAATCATGCTCCTTGGTATTTACCCAAAGGAGAGGGTAATTTATGTCCAACACAAAAACCTGCACACAGATATTTACAGCAGCTGTATTCATCACTGCCAAAACTTGGAAGCAACTCAGATAACCTTCAGTAGGTGAACAGATAAACAAACTGATACATCCAATGATATAATTCAGCACTTAAAAAAAAGAGCTATCAAGCCATAAAAAGATATAGAGGAACCTTAAGTGCATGCTGTGTGATTCCAACCATAGGACATTCCCAAAAAGGCAGAACTAACAGGGACAGTAAAAAGATCAGTGATTGCCAGGGTTGGAAGTTGGAAAGAGATGAATAAACAGAGTACACAGAATTCTTAAGGCAGTAAAACTATGCTGTTTGACACTATAAGGGTGGATACATCTCCTTATATATTTGTCCAAACCTATAGAAGGTACAACACCAAGAAGGAACACTGAGGTGAACTACGGACTTTGGGGGATAATGATGTGTCCATGTTAAGTCTGTTAACTGTAACAAATGTTACCATTCTGGTAGGGAATGTTGATAATGGAGGAGACCATGTATCTGTGGGGGAAGGAGGCATATGGGCAATCTCTGTACCTTCTTCTCAATTTTGCTGTGAACTCTAAAGCTGCTCTAAAAAATGAAGTCTTCAAAAAATACAAGACGATATGAGCTACCATGCCATGAAAAGATATGGAGAAAATGTAAACGCATATTGCTAAGGGAAAGAAGCCAATGTGAAAAGGCTACATATTTAGGATTCTAACTATATGACATTTCGGGAAAAGGCAGAACTATAAAGACAGTAAATAGATCACTGGTTGCCAGGGGTTCAAAGGGAGGGGAAAAGGGATGAACAGGTGGAGCACAAGACATGTTTAGGGCAGTGAAACTATTCTGTATGATACCATAATGGTGGATACACATGTCAGAACAACAAATATGTATGCCAAGCTTACCAATGTATAACACAACAAGTGAACCCTATTATAAAGTGTGGACTATAGTTAATAACAATATATTTATTCTGGCTTACCAACTGTAACACCAGTGCAAGATGCTAGTAAGAGAGGAAATGGAATGGGGGGCAGGGGTGGCGAAGGTATCGGAACCGTACTTTCCACTCAATTTTTCTGTATACCTAAAACTACTAAAAAAAATTTAAAGTCTAATAATTTTTAAAAAGTGCATAAGGGAGTTTACAAAATAATAAGTTTATATTTTAAAAAACAAGCAATATTACTTTATGTCACAATAATTTCCAAATATATTAAAGATTTAAATGTTAAAAAGAGATGCCACGAAAGAATTTAAATACAGGTAAATGTTCTTATAATCTTGGGGTTAGAGAAGCTTTTCTAAGCAAGATACCAAGGGCAGAAAGCACAAAAAAATCTGATAGATCTAACCATATATATATTTTTTAAATCGAAGTTTAAAAACAAATGAGAAACAAGGGAAGCCATTTGCAACTTACATGGCAGACAGAGTTGATACCCCTAATGTAGATATTATACCTCTATGATTTATACTTCTTAAAAAAAAAGGAAAAAATTAGTGGGGGAGGCAAATGACATGAACAAATAATTCACAAAAGAAATTTAAATGATATAAGAAAATTCTTATGTCGTTGAAAATTCTTACATTAGTTGTTTAATCAAATAAATATATAATAAACATCAAAATGACTAAAAGTATATTCCATATATCAGAATAGAAAAAATATTAAAAAGAATGATACCTACATTGTTTAAGGTATAGTGAATTAGTCATTATTTCACATACTGCCTAAAAAATTATATTGAATATAACCTTCCTGAGGGTAAATTTAACAAATTTCATCAAAAACCTCTTTAAAATGCAAATCCCCTTTACCAAGCAATTCATTTCTAGGAATTTATCCAAAGGATATAATAAACAATGTAGAACAAAGAGACAAATACAAATGCAATGTTGTTTAAAATTCAGAAAAATTATATACCTAAGTGCTCCTAGGAAATCATTAATAAAATTACACCACATCTATACAATATAAATACAGTCATTTAAGATGGTACAAATATGAAAAGATACCCAATGATAAATTTTGAGATTAAAAATAGTTAATATGTACATGCACCCTATGTACAATTAAGCAAATTTAACTTCAGCACCTCCCTTCACCAAAAAAGACAATTCTACCTATCAGTCCACCCAATAAATCAACATCACAAATATAAAAGGAGAAGAGAAAAAACTGTTCCCTCAGGTAGTCTGTTTTCACGTGCCCCTAATAATGTGAGCATCTCTATACCTCACTGCACTGAGTCTGATTCCAGAATTATGTGCTTTTAGTACAAGAGATCACAAGCCAACTACTATGTCTCTTGCCCAACTGAAGAAAAACAATGATTTTTTTTCACTAGAGAAAAAACAACTATATTGTAGTTAATGAGAGTTAATATCTAGAAGGATTTTCAAGGGTTATTTTAACCTGATGTGATTTTTCACTTTACACGCTGATTTTAAGTATCAATTCCTATATAGGAAACAATTCTGTTTTACTTATGTAGGGAGTTTGTTTTACAAAATGGAAGCGTGTATAAATTCATAAGGAATAACATTCGAGAAGGATGTTCACCCTATGGAAGAACTAGGATACCTCTGGTGTGAGAATTTTCTTGATTATAATATTTTATATGAAGTACATTTATAACTGATCTTAAATTCTTTACATGGAACATGCATTATTTTTTTTACAATAAATTCTGTTTTGGAGTTAGAAAGAAGATAACTAGAAAGCTGAAATATAACCTGGCCACTTCAGAAGGAAAAACTTTTATCAGCTAATTGACTAAAAAGCAAGTACAATGTTTTCATAAACTAAAACATGCAATAGTCAAGTCTACACAAAAACAGATGCTCTGCTTTCTTCTAAACTTACGTACATTCAAAAAGCCATTCTAATCCCCAAAAAGAATATCATATAAAATTTTAAATTATGTATTGTAATTTGTGTTTTGCACACTAGAAACAAGAAAAATGTCAAGCCAATGTCCAAAAATAACTATTTTCACATTTGAAATACTATTTGACTAACAGTCATAGGGTATCTTCACACACATATTTCTTAAAACAAGGTAGCAAAAGGAACCAGACCTTCTCAGAGAGATGGCTGATTCCAAGGCTGGGGCAAGATATGTACAAGATAAACTTGGAATATCTTGTTATGCCAAAAAGTGAGAAAGTACTCAAAGTTACAGGGGCATATATTAAGAATAGAAGAGCAAGCTGGAGAGAGTTCTTACCAGATAAATCTGAAACAATCTGAGCACCGAAATCATTAAGGTTGGTAATAAATTATCAAAGATTAAAAGAAAAATGATACAGACATATACACAGATAAATGGGGAAAGAGAACTCTTACAGTAAAATGTCAGGGATTAACTAGAGAATGTAAAAGACTGCTACTGTTACAAAACTGTCATTTTTCAACTGTCATCTTCACCATAGTAAAAACTGGTTCAGACAAGCATCATCAATAGATGCTAAGTCTAGAGGGAAATTTTGCTAAAGAGCAGGGCATGCGCATGGTATTAAAGTGTGTCCCCCACATGTTGTTTACAAAATGCAAGAAAAAAACACTAACTATAGAGTAGAGAAATCAGGCACCTTAAATGGGTGATCCAAATAAACAATGCCAATAAAGGGCAGAAGACATCTTGTATCTCTGAATGTACAGAACTCTAGAGAATACATAACCTGAATCTAATCACAAGCAAACATCAGACAAACCTAAAATTAAAAACATTATATAAAAAAATAAGAGCAGAGGGGTACCGTATTCTTCAAAAATGTCACTGTCATAAAAGACCAAAAAGGGCTGTGGAAATGTGCCCAGACTATAGAGACGTGACAAATAAATGAAATACCTGGTCTTAGACTGGATAGTGTACTGAAAAAAAACTAAATAACTGGAAAAGAAAAAATTTAGTAGGAAAAATTTGACCCTACATAGATGAAATAAACTAGAATTATTTACAGATGCTTTTACAGCTCTGTTGATTACAAGGTTCCAAAGAGAATTCAACCAGATTCAACATAAAGCACTGCTTCAGAGCAGCAGTAAGCAAAGTTATTAGGAAATAAATAACAATCCAGTTCAATCAAAACCACCAACTGAAAAGTTAATAAAATAGTCTTCCAAGTCTATAAAGTTTTAGCCAATAGAATGATCCATATACTGTCTTAAACGTTTTCCTTTCTCAAACCTAGCCTGCAAAGTCATTTACACAAAGTTAGCAACAAACTAAAATATAGTATGACTGGGACCAATAATAAACATACAAACAAAAACTAAGAAACTTTGACATTTTACCATTACAGGCAGAAGTCTGTAAACCTTGATTACTAAATATACTTTTCAAAACAAGCATCATTCCATCATATTCTCCTTCAAAGTAAAAACTTCAAAAAAATACCACTGACCCTACAGATCAACATCTATGTTAAACGCAGTTGTTGTTAGTGTTCTTTACCACATTAAAATATTCAACTTTATGACAAAAAACATCCTAATAACTGAACATGAGGAGAAGCTCTGGATTCAGATTAGCTGAGTTCAATTTCAGGCTCCACAATTTAGTATCCAAGGGTCGTTGAACAAGATATGTAATCTCTTAGTGCCTCAGTTTCCTAATCTTTAAATGGTATAATCACCTCAGAGGTGATTATAGATGACTAAATGAGACACTTGTATCACACACAAAAAGTGCTTTTTAAATACTTTTTTTTTTAAGATTATTTATTTGTCAGAGAGACAGCCAATGAGAGAGGGAACACAGCAGGGGTGGTGGGAGAGGAAGAAGCAGGCTCCCAGCAGAGGAGCCCGATGCGGTGCTCGATCCCAGGACCCTGGGATCACGCCCTGAGCTGAAGGCAGACGCTTAGCGACTGAGCCACCCAGGCGCCCCTAAATACACTTTTAAAATACACTTGAAAAAGTCACAATCTTACATCCATTAGGATGGCTACTATCAAAAAAACTGAAAATGACAAGTGTTGGTAAAAGTATGGAGAAACTGGGACCCTTGTACTCTGTTGGTGGGACTGTAAAATGATGCAACTGCTATGGGAGGCAGTATAGCAGTTCCTCAAAAAATTTAAAATATAAATACCATATGATCCTGCAATCTCACTTTTGGGTATTCCAAAAATTGAAAGAAGAGTTTCAAAGAGATGTTTGCACACCCATGTTCAAAGCAACACTATTCACAATAGCCAAAAGGTGAAAACACCCCAAATGTCCATCAATGGATGAATGGATAAAGAAAATGTGGTATATACATACAGTAAAATAACTTCACTCTTTAACAGGAAGGAAATTATATCACAGGCTACAACATGGAGGAACTTTGAGAGCATTAAGTGAAATAAGTCACAAAAAGATAAGTACTGCAAAGGGGCGCCTGGGTGGCACAGCAGTTAAGCGTCTGCCTTCGGTCAGGGCGTGATCCCAGCATTCTGGGATCGAGCCCCACATCAGGCTCCTCTGCTATGAGCCTGCTTCTTCCTCTCCCACTCCCCCTGCTAATGTTCCCTCTCTCGCTGGCTGTCTCTGTCTCTGTCAAATAAATAAATAAAATCTTTAAAAAAAAAAAAAAAAGATAAGTACTGCATAATTCCCCTTATATGAGCTATTTACAGTAGTCAAAATCATAGAGACAGAAAGTAGTATAGTGGTTACCAGGTGCTGGGGGCAGAAGGAAAAGGGGAGTATTGTTTCCTGGGTAGAGTTTTGGTTTTGCAACAGGAATAAGTTCTGAACTGTTTTTTGCAACAATGTGGATATACCTAACACTATCAAACTATACATTTAAAAGTGGTTAAGATAATAAATGTCATTTTCTGGGGCGCCTGGGTGGCTCAGTCGTTGAGCGTCTGCCTTTGGCTCAGGGCGTGATCCTGGTGTTCTGGGATCGAGCCCCGCATCAGGCTCCTCTGCTGGGAGCCTGCTTCTTCCTCTCCCACTCCCCATGCTGTGTTCCCTCTCTCGCTGGCTGTCTCTCTCTCTCTGTCAAATAAATAAATAAAATCTTTAAAAAAAAAAAAGATAATAAATGTCATTTTCTTTTCACAATTAAAAAAAAAAGGAGTCATACGTTTGAAACCCAGTATCTACAAATTTAAATCTCCTTTCCCATGTTTACAAGGCCTAGTAAATTTTAATTAATAGAGTACCAACAAATGAATGGAGCCAAAAATCTCAGAAATGGATAGTGTTATTACATAATCCATCTTCATTTTGAAAAATTTCAGGACAAAAATAAAAACTGCATTAAAGTAAGCTTGCTATTTATTGCAGACAAGCTTGCTATTTATTGCAAACCATACAAATTGCATGATTCAACTTACTCAAGTCTCTAAAGTCAGCCTGATCTTGAACCCAGGTTTTTCTCCTGTGTGCAAGAAAAGGAGATGAATTCTCTAACCCCATAAATAACTCCAGGGATCTAGACTAGTAATAAATCTTTGAAGACTGCTAAGGTCATCGCAGATTCCAGAGAAACCCAAGAATCATAAGGGACCTCAAATCCATATGGACCTGAACACCTGGTCTCTGACCTATAATCAAACTGTATCCAGTCTACTTTACTTACAAATTTTCAAATGTTAAGTACAGAAGGTAAGAATACAAAATCAAATATATTTTTTCAAATAGTTCTCACCTAAATCATGGATTAAAATTAAGCAGACTTTCCCACACACGAGAAGGCAGTTAATCAAGATTAGAGCAGAGATCAATGAATTAGAAACCAGGAGCACAGTAGAGCAGATGAACAAAACTATAAGCTGATTCTCTGAAAGAATAAATAAGATCGATAAGCCACTGGCCAAACTTATTCAAAAGAACAGAGAAAGGACCAAATTAATAAAATTATGAATGAAAGGGGAGAGATCACGACCAACACCAATGAAATAGGAAGGATCATTGGAAACTTTTATCAACAACTTTATGCCAATAAATTAAACAACCTGGAAGAAAAGGATGCCTTCCTGGAAACCTATAAACTACCAAGACTGAAACAGGAAGAAATTGATTATTTAAACAGACCGATTAATTTATGAAGAGATTGAAGCAGTGATCAGAAACCTCCCCCAAAACAAGAGTCCAGGACCTGACGGATTCCCCGGGGAATTCTACCAAACATTCAAAGAAGAAATAATACCTATTCCCCTGAAGCTGTTTCAAAAAATAGAAACAGAAGGAAAACTACCAAACTCATTCTATGAGGCCAGTATTACCTTGATCCCCAAACCAGGTAAAGACCCCATCAAAAAGGAGAATTACAGACCGATATCCCTGATGAATATGGACGCCAAAATTCTCAACAAGATCCTAGCTAATAGGATCCAACAGTACATTAAAAGGATTATCCATCAAAACCAAGCGGGATTCATCGCTGGGATGCGAGGGTGGTTCAACATTCGCAAATCGATCAGTGTGATAGATCATACCAACAAGAAAAGAGTCAAGAACCATATGATCCTCTCAACTGATGCAGAAAAAGCATTTGACAAAATACAGCATCCTTTCCTGATTAAAACCCTTCAGAGTGCAGGGATAGAGGGTACATTCCTCAATTTCATAAAAACCATCTATGAAAAGCCTACAGCAAATATCATTCTCAATGGGGAAAAGCTGAAAGCCTTTCCCTTAAGATCAGGAACACGACAAGGATGTCCACTCTCACCATTATTATTCAACATAGTACTAGAAGTCCTTGCAACAGCAATCAGACAACAAAAAGGGATAAAAGGTATTCAAATCAGCAGAGAAGTAGCCAAACTGTCTCTCTTTGCAGATGACATGATACTCTATATGGAAAACCCAAAACACTCCACCCCCAAATTACTAGAACTTACAGAGCAATTCAGTAATGTGGCGGGATACAAAATCAATGCTCAGAAATCAGTTGCGTTTCTATACACAAACAATGAAACTGAAGAAAGAGAAATTAGGGAATCGATTCCATTTACAATAGCACCAAAAATCATACGTTATCTCAGAATTAACTTAACCAGAGAGGTAAAGGATCTATATTCTAGAAACTACAAATCACTCTTGAAAGACATCAAAGAAGATACAAAAAAAAGATGGAAAAATATTGCATGCTCATGGATCAGAAGAATAAACATAGTTAAAATGTCTCTGCTACCCAGAGCAATCTACACTTTCAGTGCCATCCCGATCAAAATACCAATGACATTTTTCAAAGAACTGGAACGAACAGCCCTTAAATTTGTGTGGAACCAGAAAAGGCCCTGAATCGCCAAGGAACTGTTGAAAAGGAAAAACAAAGCTGGGGGCATCACAATGCCGGATTTCGAGCTGTACTACAAAGCTGTGATCACAAAGACAGCATGGTACTGGCACAAAAACAGACACACAGACCAATAGAACGGAATAGAGACTCCAGAAATGGACCCTCGACTTCGTGGGCAACTAATCTTTGACAAAGCAGGAAAAAACATCCAATGGAAAAAAGACAGTCTCTTCAATAAATGGTGCTGGGAAAATTGGACAGCTATATGCAAAAGAATGAAACTTGACCCCCACTCTCTCACACCATACACAAAGATAAACTCCAAATGGATGAAAGACCTCGATGTGAGACAGGAATCCATCAAAATCATAGAGGAGAACATAGGCTGCAACCTCTTTGACATCGGCCACAGCAACTTTTTCATGACACATCTCCAAAGGCAAGAGAAACAAAAGAAAAAATGAATTTATGGGACTTCATCAAGATAAAAAGCTTCTGCACAGCCAAGAAAACAGTCAAAAAAACTAAGAGGCAGCCCACAAAATGGGAGAAGATATTTGCAAATGACACTACAGATAAAAGACTGGTATCCAAGATTTACAAAGAACTTCTCAAACTCGATACCCGAGAAACAAATAATCAAATCAAAAAATGGGCAGAAGGTATGAACAGACACTTTTCCAATGAAGACATACAAATGGCTAACAGACACATGAAAAAATGTTCAACATCATTAGCCATCAGGGAAATTCAAATCAAAACCACATTGAGATACCACCTTATGCCAGTCAGAATGGCAAAAATCGACAAGACAAGAAACAACAAATGTTGGAGAGGATGTGGAGAAAGGAGATCCCTCTTACACTGTTGGTGGGAATGCAAGTTGGTACAGCCACTTTGGAAAACAGTGTGGAGGTCCCTTAAAATGTTAAAAATTGAGCTACCCTATGATCCAGCAATTGCACTACTGGGTATTTACACCAAAGATACAGACGTAGTGACGAGAAGGGCCATATGCACCCCAATGTTCATAGCAGCATTGTCCACAATAGCTAAATTGTGGAAGGAGCCGAGATGCCCCTCAAAAGATGGCTGGATTGAGAAGATGTGGTCCATATATACAATGGAATATTACTCGGCCATCAGAAAGAATGATTACCCAACATCTGCAGCATCATGGACTGGACTGGAGGAGATTATGCTAAGTGAGATAAGTCAAGCAGAGAAAGACAATTATCATATGGTTTCACTCATTTATGGAACATAAGAAATAGCAGGAAGATCGGTAGGAGAAGGAAGGGAAGAATGAGGGGGGGGGTAAACAGAAGGGGGAATGAACCATGAGAGACTATGGACTCTGAGAAACAAACTGAGGGCTTCAGAGGGGAGGGGGATGGGGGATTGGGATAGGCCAGTGATGGGTATTAAGGAGGGCACATATTGCATGGAGCACGGGGTGTTATACGCAAACAATGAATCATGGAACACTACATCAAAAACTAAGGATGTACTGTATGATGACTAACATAATAAAAAATTATTATAAAAAAATAAGTAAATAAAATAAAATTAGGCAGACTTTCTCTTCCATTTATATAAAAATGATCACCAGATACCTGGGGAATAAATTTAAAAGAAGTGTATATAGCTAATGGATTTTTTTTTTAGATGTAACTTTATTTTTTTTTTTAAAAGATTTTATTTATTTATTTGACAGAAAGAGAGACAGCCAGCGAGAGAGGGAACACAAGCAGGGGGAGTGGGAGAGGAAGAAGCAGGCTCCCATCGGAGGAGCCCGATGTGGGGCTCGATACCAGGACACTGGGATCACGCCCTGAGCCGAAGGCAGAGGCCCAACGACTGAGCCACCCGGGCGCCCCTAGATGTAACTTTAAACATGCGGCTCTAAAGAAACAACTTATCAGCTGAAACTCAAAATTAATAAAAGCTGTTCTGCTTTCAACAATTTTTAAATCTTCAAACCATCCTTCAATGTTACTAGCAAACATCAGAGGTAGGACAATAATTCCCATGTTTCATCGAATTGATGGTATCAATTCTAAGATGCACCATTATTTCATGTGCCACTAAGAATGTAAAATCACTTCTGACATACATCAGTCATAAAATGTATCCCAAATTCAAAGATATTAAAATATTCAAAAATTGTTATCTCAGAACAGATGTAACGCAATATGTACATGCTTGTTCCTCTGAATAAACCCCAGGTTCCAGAAACCTAATCTAAGGGCGCCTGGGTGGCTCAGTCGTTAAGCATCTGCCTTTGGCTCAGGGTGTGATCCCAGGGTCCTGAGATGGAGCCCCGCATTGGGCTCCCTGCTCAGTGGGAGGCCTGCTTCTTCCTCTCCCACTCCCCCTGCTTGTGTTCCCTCTCTTGCTGGCTGTCTCTCTCTTTGTCAAATAAATAAATAAAATCTTAAAAAAAAAAAAAAGAAAGAAACCTAATCTAATTAACATATTTCAACTACAGAGGGAAGAAGAAAATAAATCAACATTTCTGTAACACCAAAATCCTAGAGACCCACACGAACTTCTTTTAAATGCATGAAAACAGTCAATATAAACTACCAGCTCAAAGAATCAATAAATAACTATGCAGACAGCAAATCCAAAGAAGTAACTACACAATGCACTACAGACTAAGGAAATGATTTCCAAACTCAGGCAGTCAAAAACCTAAGCACCAAATGACTTTCAAACAACTCAGGTGGTCAAGACCCATGTCTCTTAAATCCAATGGTCCACAGGTACCAGCTCAGAAAACAGAATGCCACCTACTAAAGGAAAAAACAGTTAATCCAGGATTTTTCAGCACATACTATGAACACAGTAGACTCTAGTTTAGCTGAGGGCAATGTACAGGTTTAAAGTACACTAATATGCTGTTTAAAGAACAATGGTACAGGTGCAAAGCAAAAAGAAAATCTTAGTGACCTAAAAATTTTCACAAACTGACAAAAGTAACAAAGGTTAATAAATTAACCCAATTTCAGTAAATACAAAAGAATGCATTTATTAATTTAGCAGTTAATTCAATTACAGTTGGAAACACAAAAAAAATCTCTACTAAATTTACCCGTTTCAAAATTCCTAAAATCTATTACTTTTCTTTCACCAGAATTTGATATCACATCCTATAAAACATTAAAATATATGTAAATCTAAATATCAAGGTAAATTCACAACCAATGAAATTATATAGGACTAAGAAGATCGACAAATACAAACTTATTAGAAGACTAATTCTCTTAGAATTCAATTATGTATAAGAACAGGTAACTTTCAAAACAGGCAAGGTGGAATATATTTTAACAATACCTCCAAACATACCCTCTAAATCTACCTCCAATCCACAGATTTTAAGAAGTGTAGATTCTGTTTACGGACCATTTAATTTTCTTAAGTCGCAGACTTCAAACAGAGAAGGACTACCTACGTCTATAGGTAAACAAAGACCTACAAGTCATACTGTTTTTTCTCTGAACAGTGACTCTACTAAATAAAACATTCCTAGGTTTAATATTGATTTAGAAAACCAAATAACTAAAAATGTTTCCCTTCCTTTTTAGCTGTTTTTTCAGAGGAATCCAATTTGATCATCCATTTGTAGCTTAAACATCAGAGCTTAGAAATTCAAATGTAAAGTCCATCAGTTTAAGCAAAAAAGACAATGTTCATAATTTTTTTAGATGGGTTACAGTTAATTATATTGTTAATTATATATAGCTGTCAATCATATTGTTCTCTCTATTCTTGCATAGGTTTTTTAAAGTCTACAATAATATTAGATTTAAAAATTATTCAGGTGTACTGAGTGGTCTTCCTTAACATCTTTAATTTTAAAACAAATTTAGTAGAGAGTATCAATTTAGCATTAACTTTTTTGACAGAGTACACTAACTTGATGGTAGTCCACAAACACATCAAAAGTTACTCTATTAATAAATAGATATTAAGTCATATCGACTTAGAAGTTACTAAGGAAACAAATGTAATGCAATGAAGTACATGTCGTATTTATATAGTCAATGATTAATTACAAAAAATTCATTCTTAGAATTGGAAGGGACAAGTTCAGTGGTCCACACACTTTTCTAGGTACCTACAGGAGAGGACAGAGACAAATAGACAAATCATCTTGTTTCATAAATCGAGAATTGTGTACAAAATATAAGATTTTGTTTTAAAAAAGAATCTAGCTACTTTACAATCAGGGTGGAGGAAGGGCTAAAAACCATTGTTCTATTGCATTCATATTCTACAGCAAATATAGTGATTTAGAACAGGTTAAATGACATATATCACCATTCAATTAATGGCAGTGTAAGGAACAGAATTTAGGACTCTTGACTATTTGCCCGGTTCTACTTTAAAACAATGCACCACCTTAAATTTAAGTTAGTAATGAATAATACTGTTTCAATTTTCTTGGCTACAAAATAATATTAGACAAAATGACAAAATCATCTCTGAGATAATTTTCCAGGTCTAAAATTCTGACTCCATGAATGCCAAGTTTAAACAGAAGTCTATATTAAGGGAATATATGTCTTTAAACATAACAGAACTCTTCATTTTCAGGGACTCCAGAGAAAAAGAAGTCAAATACAGAAATAAGCTAAAAGTCAGTTATTCAGTCTTTATTTTTTGGATCCTGAAACATTTCTGCAACTTCTCCATCTTTTAATAGTTAATGCTGAGGATATAAAATACTGTCACCAAAGACCACTGAAATAATCATACTGAAAGTGTTTTTGGTTATTAGATATTTTTGGAAAGGATATTGGCCTATCAAACATACAAGTCACTAGATGTTCAAGTTACTGAATGCCTCAGAGAGAACCAAGCACATCACTCTGCTAAGTTTAAAATAAATGAATTCAGAGGAGCATTAACCTAGCTAACACATAATGGTCACGAATAAAGTTTTAATTCCCACCTATTAAAGCCTGAAAGAGGTTGCTCTGAAATATGTTAATAACCCGTTCTATGGAACTTCTGAGCTGTCTGTCTTCAGTTTGGCTTAGTTTTGAACGATATTCTTCCAAAAGGTGTAAAGCTCTCTGGGTGTCTGAAAAGAAAAGAAGAGTCTGATTAAAATTACACATTATTTATGCAGCAAGTAATTCTGCAAGAAATCTAAACACTTCCCCAAATCCTCTATGTCAATCAATGCTACTATGTTCACAAACATATGTATTCCCTAGAATAATCAAAAATTTTTCAAAAATATGTCACAGAAAAAGGAGGAAGATAAGCAGTTGGTAATAAATGTGTACTAGTAGTCTACCACAATAAAAGACTGTTTGATCAAGATATTAGTTAACATAGCTTCAACTGATCTGATATGCAAAAGCAGATTATCTACAATTTGTCATTATAATCCAAATCTTAAATGTTTCAAAATACTAGCTCTTAGCCAGGATCCCACAAATGCTCACAAAAGAGTGTTTAATAAGAATGACAAAGTAAAATATTAAAACACCAGAGTTTTTTAAAAAAATCATTTCAAAGGAGTGCAAATTAACTGCCTCTCGAGTCACTAGAGAGACGTCAAAAAACAAAGTTTGAAAAACATTTAGATGTTTCCCTCTTCTGAAGGATATGAGGCTTAGATTCCCTAAGAAATAAGGCTAAAACTATGCTGTCTCATCAGAGTCAAACATTTTTAAAACACAGCAATCACAAAACAGACACAGACACACACAGGGGAGTTATGAAATAAATTCTCACCTTGCTTCCGGACTGGCATTTTTCTCCAGTATCAGCAAGAGGGCACACACCTTTAAAAACAGAAAAGAAACAACTAAAGCAAAGAACAGAATGGTGGTCAAACTAGCATTTCCCCCTGAATCTCAAATGGAAAAACTCCCAGCCCTATTTGAAAAGGCCACCACCTGGCGAAGTTTTCCCAAGTGAAAGAAAGAGCCTCAAAACCCAGCAGTGTCAGTCAACCTAGAAAGCTTTTACCTAAGGGTGGGTATCCCTACACATTAAGAGCAGACAGAAGCCTGCTTCCAAATTCTCCTCGAAAGCTGCTCCCTCTCCAAAGGGTACTAAATGCCTAGACGTGGGGCCACCCCTCCCCTGGCATAAGTATGTATATTACCACCTGCTACTGGGGGGGGGGGGGTGCAAAGGCGCTCCGACCCTTGCCCCTAAGCCAGCAGCGACGGTACAGCGCTAAAGACAGGACCAGCTGGGCTAATCACCCCACCCCACTCGGGCCCCCTCCTCTCGCTTGCCTTTCTCCTAGCTCGCTTCCTCCGGGCTACTCCAGCGGGGGTCGGACAGGGCTGCGTCCGCTCTCCGCGACGCCCTCACGCCCCACATGCACACCTCCGCGGGCCCCCACACCTGCGGCGCCACCACAAAGTTCCTGCAAGCGGCGTGCGCTCGGAGCTGGGGTGCGCTCCGGGCCGAGTCGGGGCGGCTCCCCCGCCCTGCCCCGCTCCACGTCCCCCCGCCCCGCCCGGGGCTCGAGGAGCTGAACTGAAGGGGGTGAGGGAACGGGGGAGGAGCTCCCCTTGGCGGCCGCACCCCCACCGCCCCTTCCTCCTCCTCCTCCTCCGCCGCGGCCGCCTCACTTGCCGCGGCCCACTAGCCCGCTCGCCCTCTCCCCTCCTAGCCGCCCCACCCCCGGAACCTCGCCTCCTTCCGCGCCCCCAACCGCTCTCCCCCCAAACTTTCCGCCAAGATGGCGGCCCCGGAGCTGGACTGCCGCGCCCCCACGTGACCGCTTTCCCGGCGCTCTCAGCCAATGGGAAGTGAGGAGGCGGCTGGCGCCGAGCCCCGGGCTCTCCGCGCTGCTACCTTTGGGTTGGAAGGGGGAGGAGGGCCGGGAGGGGGCTGGGGAACGGGAAAGGGGACCTGGGGAACATCCCAAGTGAACCTCCTCTCTTAAAGGGGCGGCCACCGAAGTGGCTCTGAAGACAAAGGAGTTGACACACAGACTCTACAGGTGGTCCGTGGTGGCCCTGAAGAGCCCGCCTTTACCGCGCCCTAGCCCACCGGTGTGTCCCGCGGTTCAGAGCGAGTAACGCGCCAGGCCCGAAAAGGTCCGGGTGTCTGAAGAGAGACGTGACTTCACCTACACCAGATCCAAGACACACATTCCGAGACACCCTTTAACCTCACTAAACACGTGCTGTTTTCAACTCCTAGGCAGGAGAGAGTGCCTGGCGCCCCCGGGGGTGGATCCCCAACCGGGAAAAGCGGTCTTGGAAAGGAGAAGACTGTACCACCCACATTAGGGGCGGGGGCGGGCGGGGCCGGGAAGGGGGGAAGGGGGGAAGGGGGAGGAGTTTGGGCGGGGGTTGGGGGGATGCAATCGCTACACTGTCTTCCACTTTGTACTGATTTTTTTTTTTTTTAATTATTTGCCTTTCAGTAAAATGTCTTTTGGGAGAGGAGGTCGAATAAAGAAAGGCACGTAAAATAGGGAGATAGATTAAGAGTTTGAGGGGTTTACTAGAGAGTTTTTAAGTCTAAGTGATTAATTCTAAGTGTGAATGTATTTAAGGATGGAAAGACAACTTTCGTTTCTTCTTTCACTCGCTCGTTCATTCACACCCCCTTGCCTGTGCCCCCCGCCCAGTCATCGGTCTTAGGTATTACCCAAGCTCTGCGGGCCCCTTTAAGAACTCACCTGTAGCTACCTCCTCGGAAACCGAGCCGCCTTTAGCAGGCGCGGCTGGTTTAAGTGCAGACTGCACGTCAGAGAGAGACTTCGGGTCGGCCAGAACCCGGTTTTGGGTCTGAGCCACCCAGGTTGTAGAAGGAGAAATTGCGAAAAGCTCTCCACGTCACTGTTCAGGTCTTCCAGCCTCGTCTGGATAACAGGGACCTCCCTCCTCTGAGGTCCGAGAGAATTTGCCCAAGGTCACTCAGAGTTAGTAACAAAACTGGAAACACGAAGATCTTCTTTCAAAACCGGAAGACTCTTCCTGGTAAACCTGACAGCCTTTCGCCGAGGCCATATGCTTGGGCTAATAAAGGGAAGTCCCGGAAACCTTGTACTGTAACCATAACAGTTACTCAGAGGTACGCTGACCACCCGGTTTCACTTTTGGATTGCACCTTGGAATTCTAACTTGAGAGAACCCAATGACTTTAGAGCCCATCTAAACCCAATCTCTCAGTTTAAGATAAAGAATCTGAGGTTCAGAGAGGGGAAGCAATTTGCCCAAGGCCATAGAGGCTAATCGGTGACAGCAGCCCAGAATTAGTTCTATCTCCAGTACAGGGCTCTTTCCACTGTGATTTTGGACAACTTGACAGTGGTATGTTGGTATATTAGCAGCAGATGTCTATGCTTTCCTAGGTCAAGCATCTTGGGAGCTCGAGCAACAATTTAAAGCAACATTCCATTGAAGAAATGGGATGAAAAAGTGAAAGGAAGCTCCTAAAAGCAAGGAGCTTAAATGAAGAGATTTTTAAAATAGTGAACTAGGGAGGTTTGTGATAGTGAAAATGACTGATGGCATGCATGCTATTATTATCAAGACTTCATTGATGAACTGTGAATTGAATAGTTCCAGTTAAGGAAGCACTCTAAGAATGGAATCTCTTCAGAATTCAGGAGGAAGGAGGAATTTTGCCCTCACCCTTGATATCATTCATTATTCATATGTGTTCACTTGCTAGGCAATGAGGATAGAAATAGTTAAGATCCAAGCCTTGCTCTCAAGGAACCACAGCCTATAACAAATGGATAAAGGCCAGTGCAGCTTTTCTCAAGGGCCACTGTAAAGTCAAAAGCAAAATTTGTGTGAGTTCTCAATGTCATCCTAGTCTTCCACTAAAGACAAAGAGGAAGGAGAGGAAGAAGAGGATGACAAGTGGGCATGAAGCCCTTCCTTCTTGTTATCCTCTAGCTCTGTTGGTTGTCAGCAGTGTCCAAAAGCAGAAATGAAGCTAGCACTTCTTTCATCCTTAGGGGCCAGAGTAAGTCCAGACCTAGAATGAGAGGTCTTTATTCCTTATTCCTCCTTTATATTCACCTGTATTAGTTATCTATAACTGCATAATAAATTCCTCAAGCTTAGTAGCTTAGTAGCTTAAAACTTAGTAGCTTAGTAACTTAAACAGCAATGAACATTATCTCACAGTTTCTGCAGATAAGGAGTTCAGGAGGACCTTAGCTAGATGGTTCTGGCTTAGGGTCTCAAGAGATTACAGTCAAGATGTCTACCAGAGCTAGTCATCTAAAGGTTTAGTGGGGATGCTCTTCCAACATGGCTCACTCACATGGCTAGTAAGCCAATGCTGATGTTGGCCTCCTTTTTTCACCATGAACATCTTTCTATAGGGCTGCTTGAGTGTCTTCATGACGTGGTGGCTGACTTCCTCCAGAGCAGATGATCCAACAGGGCAAGACAGCAGCCACGTCTTTCATGACCTAATTTCAGAAGTAATACTCCATCATTTCCACGGTATCTTATTGGTTACTTAGGTCAGTCTCAAGAGTATGAATACCAGGACTTAAGAATCATTAGGTGCATTCTGGGGGCTGCCTGCCACATCATCACAACATACAAAGCAATAACATCTGGATTTCTCCAAACAACTTCCATTTCCTTGAAGTCTTTCTTACTTTATGCAGATAGCAGCTGCCATTGAATAGAATCCAGTATAGGATCTGATTACTTTTCCAACGTCCTCATTTAAAAAAAAAATTTAATATATAAACTTTCCAGCACCGTGTTAACTTTTCTTTCAAATAACTTGAAAGACTGAGGAGTCAGAGGACCACAGGGAGAAGCCTGAAGCTCTCATTCTTCTATTGAGTTGTCGGAGAGTTGATCTCTAAGAATATTGTCTCTCAGTTTTAAACTTTTCCTCCCCTACTATCCTTCTACCCAAGCCACTCACAAGCTTCACATCTCTGGCTTTTTGTTTTCTGTGTTCAGGTCCCCAGTCTATCCTCTGTAAAGGTGTTCAGGTCCTGCCAGCACCTACTGCATCATTTTTTCTCACTCTGACAGAGTGGCAGTGTACTGCTTGTGCAAAGCCATCACTGAAAGAAAAGAATTTGATGCAGTCAAAAATGCTTATGCCAGCTTAGGCTGCAAAAAGAAGAACAGTGGTGAGAATGTGAGAGTAACCTTGCTGGTCAGAACTCCACAAATTGCTCAGGGGGCATTTTCTGGCAGCAAACTTTAGGAAGAGTCTACCTAAACTAACATCTGGAAAGAAGAAAATAACCAGAACAATCAGGGATATGAAGTCTTAACCCAGTGGAACAACTGTAGAATCTAGAGTCATTTCTTTGAGAAAAGAGAGGGATATGCGGAGCTTGACTTCAATCTTCAAAGAGGTTTATTCTGTGTATCTGAGGAGTAGGAGTGAAGTTACAGAGACACAGAAGTTCGTCTTTAACATGATTTGTCAGAAATGTCCAAAATTGCCAAGAGTGCCCCAAGCTGGTGAGTTACCTATCAAGCAGAGACCAAAAGAATCCAGCAAAGCTTCCTTGTCAGAGGGAGGTACATACCCAGGACATAAAGTTGGTCTAAGTGACCTCTGAGATCACAGTTCTAAGCATTTGAGACCTCAGTCTCTGTTGTGGTATTAGAACCATTTTATCTACATCAAGAATCCATTCTATCCACTTTAAGTGGTACTGAGACTGATCTCCTTCTCTGTAGATAATTCTTATCAGAATAAAAGGTTACAAGTTGAATTCAATTCCCTTTAAAATGTGGACAGTCGCTCATCTCCATGACAATTAGTCCCTGATCATACTTTTTTTTTTAAAGATTTTATTTATTTATTCGACAGAGAGAGACAGCCAGCAAGAGAGGGAACACAAGCAGGGGGAATGGGAGAGGAAGAAGCAGGCTCATAGCAGAGGAGCCTGATGCGGGGCTCGATCCCGGAACGCTGGGATCACGCCCTAAGCCGAAGGCAGATGCTTAACCGCTGTGCCACCCAGGCGCCCCCCTGATCATACTTTTTTAATGGATAATCTACCTCAAATTTCTATATTATGGTATAATGGGTTCCTAAGTGGGTATGGGATGAAACTGTTATACTTTTAAACTGGTATAGCCCTTCATATAGTGTTCAAAGACAGATTTAACACGTTGTAGTCTCACAGCAACTTATGAGATGAATTTATTGGCTATGATCTCCCAATTTACAGAGGAAGACACTGAGGAAGAAAGTAAGAAGGCTGTCTAGGACACCACAGGTAGCTGGTAATGGAGCTGGGACTGAACATTAGTTCGTTGTTTTTTCCATTAGACTATTTCCTTTTCTCTACCTGACGCCTTTCCTAAAAGGGGGAAAAAAAAAGAAGCACATACTGTGTGTGTGTGTGTGTGTGTGTGTGTGTGTGTGTGTGTGTGTATGCGTGTGTGTGTGGGGGTGTGTGTGTGTGTATGAGAGACAGAGTCAGAAAGTCAGAGAGAAAGATAATTAGAGAAAGAAAGAAAAGCACTGAGAGATATTCTGATAAAATAAAGCACACGTAATAGGCTAGTCTTTACCTATTTATCATACATTTGAATACCTTTAACAGCTGAGACAATTTTGATGGAAATAGGAATATTACCTATTTCTGACCGCAAAGAAATAAATATCCACACCCTAGTTATATGACTAAATGAGGTCTGGGGTTTTTTTTCAATGCAAAGTCTTTTATTTAAACAACTTTAGCTTCCTTCTCTCCTTCCTTTACCCTGACAAGTACCCTTGAGTATGAATGAGAGGTTTCACATATCGGACATCCAACCTGGAAGGGCCCTCAGACACCATCTAATGCCATCCTCTCATTTGGCAGACATGTGAAGTAAGCTCCAGAAGAGCTCCTAGACAGTATCAACACACAATTATCAAAGGACTTTCTAGTGATAGCAGCATGCCACCAGCATTTCAGGAATAATCAATCTTTCTCTTGGCTGGGAGACGGAATGGGAATTAGTAATCTTTTCTGAAGATACATTTCTAAGTTTAACCAAATTTGCCATTATGCTTTTGAAGAACTTGGGATATTGACAGAACCCTGGGATCCCTTATTGAAATCCTTGGGATTAATCCTCAAATCTCCTTACCTGAGGCAGCCTCCTCACCCCACTCACTCCCTGCCAAGAGGATTACCAGTATCTATTCAAAGAAGGTTCAGGGGAGGGCCCCTTGGCCAGATTATCCTTTCATAGGCAGAGAACACAAATTTGGAAACTTAATTGGAATTTGAAGAAACACTATTAGAATTTTAGGAAGTCATTTGTATTCGGTTTTTGAGATGTGGCCTGGCTAATAGAATTCTGATAGCAATAGAAGCCACAAGATTCTTCATAACTGAACATGAATTAAGTCCAGTGATCAATCTCCTGTAGCACAGAAAAACTGCCACGGTCTTCCAAAAGCTTTCTGTGCCAGTCTTTCATTTTTGGGAAATGACACTCACGAAAGCTGTAATTTTCCTGTTCCTCATGTTGTGTAACCTTGAATTCTTTATTATTCCCTTATTTTAAGATCACGAGAACAGTAAAGACAAAGAATCATTTAAATCTAACTTTCTATTTAAATTTTCTTTAAATTAGATTAATTTATTTCGAAAGATAATTTTATCAACTGAGATTAATTATTTGCAATCACAATATTCTCTACCTTTTACAAATAAATTGGGCTATAGTTGAGGAAATTTCCAATATCCTTTTTAAAAATTCTGCAAAAATTCCCCCAGTTGGATATCATTTCAAATTGCAAATTACTATATGAATAAATAAAGTAAACCCCAAGACTGGTGGGAAACAACAAAATAATAACTACAAGAACAGAAATAAAAAGGGGGAGGCATTATCTGTTACAAATGAAGATGAATAAAGTAATTTAAGAATAAGAGAGGAACAAATATTTAATAAGAAATGCTGCCATAATAATTTAGAGAAGCTTTAGATTCAAGGGAACAGAATAAATCTATGTCTCCATTCTTCTTCCCCTCTTCAGAAAATCGCTCCCAAAATATTAGAACAAGAAGAAACTTGTTCCTCCAACTTCAATGAAAATAAGAGTGTTTAGTAACCACACCAAGACTGAAAGTAGTTGGAGAATTGGTCAAATTCAAGTGCCTGAGTTGGGATTTGGGGAAGTGGTAAATACCACCACCCCTCAAGATACAAAAAACCCACAACAATGAAGTAGGGAGAAAAAAAATGTGTGTGTGTGTGTGTGTGCATGTGTGTGTGTGATGTTAGCATGTTCATTATAAATGCAACATTGTCTCTTCTACTTATCCTCTGTATTTTGTGAATATTTGAAATATTTCTTAATTAAAAATTTAAATCCCCCCCAAAAAAACAGGTACACTTATCTTAGAGAACCCTAAAGAAGTTGAAGAAATAAAGGCTCCAGATACCACTGATAATGAGGTGCCGCTAGGAATGGTGGGGCAGGATCTGAAAACAAGAGAATGATTAAGAAGCTATATAAGGAGAACTGAGATGCTAGGTTCCCCCACACTCAGGCGACCACCTTTCCCTTTTGCTGCAAAAGACAAGAGCTTTATTTCCTGGAGAAAATGAGAAGCTCTAGATCTGGGGACACCAGCATGGAGGAAGATGGTGGTTACAGTACAAAACAAGGAGACCAACGGAAAATCTGCACACTGAACACAGAGAATTTCCCTCACAAACCCCATCCCCAGGAGCCATAGCTGGGCTGAAAACTGAAATGCCAAAGCAAAAAAGATCAATACAGAGTTAGAGTTGAGAGAGTCACTACAAAAGTTACGGTGAGCCATCAGGAAAATGCAAATCAAACCCACAATGAGACACAACTTCACAGCCACCGGCTAGCTATAATAAAAAAGACATATCTGTTAAGACATACATATTATTAGTGCTCTCTAGGATGTGGAGCAATCAGAACTCTTATACATTGCTGGTGGAAACGTAAAATGGTGCAGCCATTTTGGAAAAGTCTGGCAGTTTCTCAAATGGTTTAGAATAGTTACCATATGACACAATTCCACACCTAGGTATATATCTGAGAATTGAAAACATATGTCCATGCAAAACTTATATACAAACGTTCATAGCAGCAGTATCCATAAAAGCCAAAAAGTGAAAACAACCTAAAAGTCCACAAACTGTTGAATGGATTAATAAAATGTGATATGTCCATGCAATGAATTATTATTCAGCAATGAAAAAAGATGAAGTATTGATATATGCTACAAAATCAATAATCTTTGAAAACATTATGTTAAGCGAAAGAAGCCAGTTACAAAGGACTACAGTTATATGCTTCTATTTATATGAGATGTCTAGAATAGGCAAATCTACAGAGACAGAAAGTAGATTAGTGGTTGCCTAGGGTTAAGGGACAAGGAGAGGGGAGGGGTTGGTGGCGGAAGGCTAAGTGGTGACTGTTTTCTTTTGCTTTGTTTTGAGGTTAATGGAAATGTTCTAAAATTGACTGTGGTGACGGACGCACAACTGTCAATATACTGAAAAGCCACTGAATTGTATACCTTATATGGGTGACTTGTATGATATGTGAATTATATTTCAGTAAAGCTGTTTTTTAAAAAGTCATGTTGACCACCTTATTGCCCTTCAAGAATGCTGACCAGTCAACAAAGCCCTTTCATGTAACAGGGGCCTTCTATCAGCTCAGCTTTCTACAAGAAAGGGCAACCAAAGATCACCAGACATTTGGGGAATGTCTCCATCATGAAAGATGGAGACCAAAAAATCGACAAAACAGGGGGAAAATACTCAAAGAAAATAGGAGTTCAGAGTCAATGCAAGGAATAGAGGGAAAAAAACAAGAAATTATAACTCATATCTTCAGAGATCTTAAACTCATGAAGTAAAGACTATAAAAAGAAAATTCTTTGAAATTACAATTTGAAAACAAAACATAAAATTCAATAAAAGGTTGGAAAACAAAGTCACAGAAATTTCCAGAAAGAAAGAATAAGAAAGAAAATACAGGAAAGTGAGAGGTTTGGTAAATAAGGGACATCAAATGATAGGTATTCCAGAAGAGAGATCAGGGGAGGAAATTAAGTAAGTAATACAAGAAATGACTAAAAAAAGGGGAGGAAGTTAAGCAAATTATACAAGACATTTATCAGAACTGAAAGACAAGAGTCTATAAATCAAAAAAGTCTCCTGAGCATCAGCAATAATGAATGTAAAGAGACCCACACCAAAACACATTGTGATGTTTTGGAACACTCAAAATGCAATTTACATCCTAAATGCTTCCAGAGAGAGAAAAAAACAGTCCATGAACAAAGAATCAGAAATCAGAATGGCATCAGAATTCTCACTAACATTGGAAGTTAGAAGACAGTAACACAATGCATTTAAAATTCTAAGGAAAAATTACTTTTCCTCAGGATTACATATCTAACCAGATTACCAATCTGAGTAAAATTTGAAAAAAGAAACATTTTTTGGTGTCTCAAAAAATTGACCTCCCATGAATCATGCATGCTTTTTTAGGAGGTTTCTAGATGAATGTGCTTTAGTAAAATGAGGACAAAAAGCAAAAAAGAAGGAGACATGGATCCAAGAAACAGAATCCAACATAGAATGGGACCAGGATGTTGGTTTAATGCAATTTTAGGCCTATAGCTGCTCAGTGGAACTCTGAGAGGAAGCAGTACAGATTGGAAGGTTGGAGGACTTCGGGATCAATGTATCCAAGATAGACATGGAATTGGTAAACTCGTTTTGGTCATATGGAAAAATGTATCAGTTTTTCAGAGCTGTTGGATGGTGTGGGGAAACTTGAGATGTTGAAAGAAAACTAAACAAACGGAAACATCTATTCACTCCAGGAAAATAAATTGAGTAAGAAAGAAAATAAAATGACCATACACTGTTTGGCTCAGAAGTGCAATATTTTTGTAGCCCTAGTAATGAAAATAATACACTGATTCGACAGCAACAAAAAGAGAATTGTGATAGGAGGATGAGAATCAGTTAACTGATACTTTCAGATAGATAGGAGATAGCTAGTTGATAATTTCAACTGATGAACAAGTCTCAGTCTCCTAGATGATTTTAGTAATACAGAAGTAAATTCCAGTAGAAACAGCTAAAAGAACTGAAGATTCCTCTCCAGAGTGGGATGGGGGCAGTGCGGAGGGGAGGAGAAGGCAAGGAGTTATTTTTTTAAATTATTATTATTACTGTAAAGCTTTAGCACTCTTTGACATTTGAAAAACTATTTGCATGCAGTAATTGGATTCATGACAAAGATTATTTAAAATTTATATAAAGAGAAGTCAAAGGATGCACACTGACTTCCGTGCCACATTGAATCCTTAAGCAGAATTCCACTGTTAATGTAGATATAAAGAATCTGAAAACTCCACTTGCAGCTTTTGTCTGCTCTTGTCACTGCTGTGGCAGCCGTCGCTCCTGAAGAATGAGCCCGCTGGAGGAAGTGGCCATCACAGGACCAGAATGACAAGAGTGCAGAGCTTCCTTTTCTAGGGGTCTCTGGTGTTCCCTCTAGGAAGGTTTAGATGTGGTTCTGCTTGTCAACAGTTGTAAAATCACTTCTTAGAACCTTTCCAACATCATATGTGCATAAATCTCTAAAATTCCCAGAAACAAAAGAAAAGATCCTTGGAGAGTGAAGATGTCATGTCTTCCCTGCTAAATCATAAAAACTCCAAGTAAAGGGGCGCCTGGGTGGCGCAGTCTGTTAAGCGTCTGCCTTCGGCTCAGGGCGTGATCCTAGCGTTCTGGGATCGAGCCCCACATCAGGCTCCTCTACTAGGAGCCTGCTTCTTCCTCTCCCATTCCCCCTGCTTGTGTTCCCTCTCTCGCTGGCTGTCTCTGTCAAATAAATAAATAAAATCTTTAAAAAAAAAAACAAAAAAACAAAAAACAAAAACAAAAAACTCCAAGTAAAATCAGGCCTTATTAGCATGTATTAAAATATTAGTATGCCTGGGGCCCCTGCGTGGCTCAGTCAGGTCATGAGTGTCCGACTCTGGATTTCAGGTCAGGTCACGATCTCGGGGTCATGAGATCGAGCCCTGCATTGGGCTCTGCACTGGGTGTGGAGCCTACGTAAGATTCTCTCTCTCCCTCTCCTTCTATCCTTCCCCTCCACCCCGCCAAAACAAATGAAAAAATAAAATAAAATAAAATAAAATATTAGTATGCCTTAGTTCATATTCTAATGCTTTCTTTACAGGTACATATTTTAAATAAGTATACAATTTTTAAATTATGTAACTGATATCTGTTTATGCTTAAAAAATAAAACTTCAAACAATTGAGAAGCATGTATACTTAATGTAAAATTTGTCCTTCATTCCTATTTTTGTCCCTCTTCTCTGACTTCTGCCCTTTAGGAGTGGATTTCAATAGCTTGGTAAATCGCTTTGCATGTCACTACATTTTGAGATTTCAAGAAGGATGGAGATGAGAAAGCAATCCAAGAAATTGAGCGCTATATGTGATGAGAGTGAATATATCCACAGGTACTGGCTAGACTGTATATGACAATAGATCTCTGACCCACAACCTCTGCAGCAACCAGTCCAGAGAGTCTAGTGACAGTCTCTGCAGCAATTGGTCTAGAATGATCAGGACTTGCTCAATGGCTGCCCTCTTCCCTATTTTCTGCCCTTGCTTTTAACTCAGGACTAACCAGGGACAGCCAAATATGCTCCCCAGATCAGTATAAAATGTCCTACTTCTAGGTATCCTGCTTTCGGCTTTCCCATGTCCATAACCTCCGATTAAAGCATAGCTGAAGCTTTCCCTTTTTTTGCTGTAATGTTTTTCCACTCTTCTGCTACCTTTGAGTCCGTGCCAAACACAGGAGATAGTAGCTGACTCTCGAGTTATAGCGAGCTCTGATACCTAGCCACTGTTCTCATTTAGGTGGTCATCTGTTATTTCAGCAATGACAAGAAGTTCCCAAAAAGAACAAAAATGATATCAGAATAACTGTTTAGTCTGCTACTTCAATAGCACCTTCAGTCATTGGGTTCAACTAATATGTACCATGTGCGTATGAATCAGGCGCTAAAGTAAATTGTATTTCACTAGGACAAACTTGTCTAAGACGGACACTACAGAGCTGAAGCCTTGGGAGTCGCAAATTCAAATCTTCAGTCATTGTTTATGGTCTGAAGCAGGTAAACTATTTACTTCAAACTTCCCAAAGTACCTTCATTAAATATGAATGAAGAGAAGGCCTCAGCAATTAACATAATGGCAGAAAAGAATTACTAACAACAATGTGTTTCATGCTAGTCTTATTTTTAAAAAAATCTCTTAGTACCCCTGAAGGTTGGTAACACTATTGTGCTATTGTTAGAGTTGTTTTTAGAATTATATAAATAATTACTTGTTTAAGATGATTGCCCCCCCATCCACGAAAGAATTATGTTCAGTTTACTAATGCAGACCGCAAAGTTTTTCATTAATAAAGTCGGCAAACAAAGCATCTGAAAACATCCAGGGAATGATATTCTAGTAAGTTTTACTGAAGATGACATTTTCATTAGCACTGCTAATGAACTATGCTTATTCCTTTGGGGAACTGTGATTTATTAAAAGAATTAAAAGTTTGAAAAAACGCCAAAAGAATTACACTCATTCATTTTGAATATGACTACAGTATTTGCAATAGAAAAATTAGTGAGTATTCCCTAAAGTCATCGTGGCTTTTAAACACTGCATAATTCTGGGTATTGCCATCAGCAAAGCATTGCACCATTGTTCATTAGAAGGATAATGTCATTATAATAGCTTTACTCTGAGGCATAAGCCAGTTAGATGAAGCACCAGAAGGAGGAAGGCAAAAGTTTGTTTGGTGAATCATTCTTGTTCTACAGTTTGGTGACTTTACATTAAAGCCAGAAAGAAAAGCAGCTCGTGGCTTAATTTGAAAGATCTTGCAAGGAAATGCTGCAAGAGTACACAATTCTTATAATTGGTCTCTAGGCTTCATTATCCCTGCTCATGAAGTTGCCTGTTCACACTTAACTTTGCAAGTTAACTGTGAGCAAATCAAGAGAGAACAAAAACAAACATAGCACAGCATTTAGAAAGATCTCCTTAGATCAGTGCTTCTGATTCCCCTTTTCACGTGGTGACCATATTATACTGGAAGCTTGGGACTAGTGCTGTTTGGGCCCAAAGTGCCAGGAAGTTCAGCTCAGGTCAAGGGCAAGTTCAGGCCAGGTCAACTCTGAGATTAGCCTCTTCACTTGTCCTTTTTCAGGCTGGGATCTCTTGAGGCACACAGGTTACTGGGGATCAGTAGAGCGGTTTTCCGAAGCCTAACCAGTTGGCTGGTAAGCAAAATTGTACTGTGGGGTGGATTTGGGCTCTGAGCACAGAATCTCATTGAGCACCTTATAAATCTTGTCATGGTGAGAAGGCTGTGCAGAAATGAGCAAGGGAGGCTCCTATTCAGAGAAAGGTCTTACCCTAGAATCCTCCATACTCAAGGAGCAGGCTGCTTTAAAGTTCTTAACCCTGGTCTCCTTAAAGGTAAAATATTGCTTTCTAGAGACGTGGTTAGGTCAGGAGTTTATATTATAGGATAAGAGACTTTAGATAGTCCCGAGCTAGTGCTAGCAGCAGGGAAACTGCATCAGTCCTTCTGCCCCAGGGAAAACCCTTCTGTCCCAAGGGGTCAGTACAGGATACTCTTGTAATGGTGCCAATGGATAGTACCTTGGTCGCTCTAGAAGGAGGCTGGGTCTCTGGAGGCTCTGGAGGGTGCTCAATGTACCAAGCTCAGTCGTCAGTGAAAATGTTGCTCACCTTCAAGTAGAAAATGTGGAAGTGTTAGCAACAAGAGAGCCGTCATTGTTCGATCGGGTCAATTCGGTCCAAGCAATGTTTAATACCACCTATTGCGTTTTGGGCACTGTGACCACAAAGGTGAATATAACCCAATTCTTGCCTTCAAGGAGCTATGATTAAATGAGGGAAGTTAGTACAGAGAACTTAAGTATAATGTGATACATGATAAGAAAGCAAACCTGGGCTGGGCCTTGAAGGATAACTCAGCCAAAGGAAGAAAGGTGGAACACGTTTCCAGTCTGGAAAGAGGAGGATGAAAAGCAGGAATGAGGCCTCGGGATATCAGGGGCAAGCTAGGCACAGTGAGGGTTCTTCCTATTATTACAGATTTAGAATTCTAGATTTCTCTGATTTCTGAGAACAGTCTGAGTCTCTCCAGTCGCGTAGGATAGCATGATGACAAGCTCAAGTCCCTGCTGAAGCAGGTGCTGTGTCCTCATGCACACAGGCTGGGGCTTAGGCTTCATCCTCCCTTCCTCCCCCTTCCTTCCTTCCCCAGAAGCTTCTCATGCCTTTTGACATTTCTTTGTCAATCTTATTTCCCTCCCTTTCCTTTGCTTCCCCAAAATGACCTCATTTTTTTAAGGCAAGGAATTCTGAACTGAAGGTAGGTCTCTAACAAGGCCTCATTTGTGAGAGACCTTGGAGTTTCCAGCATACTCTGCTCCCACGGCAGTTAAGCACTTTTTTTTTTTTTTTAAGGTGTGGAGCCTAGTACAGGGCCCAAACTCACGACCTTGAGATCAAGACCTAAGCTGAGATCAAGAGTCAGATGCTTAACCGACTGAGCCACCCAGGCGCCCCTTAAGCACCTTGGTGTCAGGCTATATGGGAAGTGATCCCATCAAGCAGGTGTTAGTTCTAGAAAGACTGCCTAATTGAGCAGCAGAATGAAAAGGGTGGATCACACAGGAAGGAAGGTGGGGGTAGATGGGGGCACTGAGGGCTGGGATCTTCTTGGGATAGTAGCTGCTCTCTGATATTGGTAAGTTCTGCAGATCCAAGCTGACCGACTAGGGGATTATTAGCTTTTGAGTCAAAAGAACAGATTGACACAGTTGCCAAAGTCTTGAAAAATTTGCCATCTGATAGAATGAACCTTAGAATTAGTTTTTCTTTACTAACATTTCTTCCAGGTTATGTGCTCAGTGAAGAAACAAAACAAAAAAACTAGTAAAAAGACAAAAATTAAACAAAATCACACAACCGAAAGACAACTAGCAGCATTGCTGTAGATATTTCTAGTATTTGTCATGCATATATATTTTTCTTACAAAAATAGTAACATACATGTTATTTTCTAGCCTTCTTTTTAAAAAGGGAATTTACACTTCTTTTTTCAGCTTCAGAGGGCTTAATGAGTGACAATAAGAGGAAATTAAGGATCTGTATGAGTGATATTTATTCCTTGGAAAATGTGTGTGCTACAACTTAATTAATGGGTTAAACATTAAACACTGCATTATTGGTGTTTCATATAGATGTTTACCTATTTAAGATGATTATTAAACATGAATCATACATCTACACAAATACCCAGTAACCTGGGAATCAGGAGATCTGAGTGATCCTGTCATATCGTGCCCTCGACTTGATAGACAACCTGAAGCAAATCAATTCAATATTACTTCTCTAAATGAAGTCCAATTTCTTAAACACGGTGTATGAGGTCCTGTATGGTCTGGTCTATACAGCCATATTAGAATCACATGCAGTTCCCAGAAGGTACCATGCTCTCCTGTGCTTGCATATTTTTTAAACATTTTTTTTTACCTGAAACACTCCTTCCGATATGCCTTATTAACTCCTCTCTGCTTTAAATTTTTTTAAATTGTAGTAAAATACACATAACACAAAATGTACCATCTTAACCATTTTTAAGTGTATAGTTCATTAGTGTTAGGTACATTCACAGTTTGTGCAACCAATCTCAAGAACGCTTGTCATCTGGCAAAACTGAAACTCCTTCCCCATTGAACAACTCTCCATGCCGTCTTCCCCCCAGCCCCTGACAACCACCATTTTACTTTCTGTCTCAATGAATTTGATTACTCTGGATGCCTCTTGTAAAGTGAATCATTCAGTATTTTTCTTTTTGTGACTGGCTTTTTTCATTTAGCATAACGTTCTCAAGGGTCATTCATGTAGCATGTGCCAGGATTTCTTTCCTTTTGAAGACTGACTAACATTCCATTGTATGTATATACCTCGTTTTATTCGTCTATTTGTCTGCTGAGGAACACTTGTGATGCTTCCGCCTTTCGGCCATTGTGAACGCTGCTGCTGCTGCGAAGATGGGTGAACACCGACCTCTCCGATATCCTGCTTCGTTTTGCAGGGTTATACAACCACATGCGGAATTGTTGGATCATATGATAATTCTATTTTTGTCGCCTCCTTTTAAACTTTGCTTTCTTATACTTCTTTTCCCCAGATTAATGATTTCCTAGATTAATAAGCTACTCGTTTACAGAATGACTTTTATTATTCATATTTTATCAAGTAACTCTACTTAATTGGTTGCTTCCAATTTTCCATTATTAAAAACAATGCTAGATGAGTATTCATTAGAAGAATTCGCGGAAGTGGAATTACTGGGTTAAGGGGGAGGCGTTTTCAGGTTACCATGTGCAGTGTCACAGCGCACGCACAAGCTTCTAAAGGCTCCTTTGCATGACTTGTCAGCCTGTGTTTCCAGTACCCTTTATCAGCAGGGCCGGGTGCAGCAGCCTGAGGATCCTGTGGTGTCTTTAAACTTGACCCCAAAGAAGATATATCATTATACCAAAATTCTTCTTTCAGAAGTAATAGGCATTACTGTGAGTCATCAGTCATAAGAAGCAAAATGAATGATCAGAGTTTGCTGCCTACATTTTCAATTAAGTGATATCAATTCCATTTTTAAATGGTCCTCCCTAAGTAAACATGAAAAGGCCCCTCAAGTTTGTATATTACTTGTCAGTTTACAAACTACTTCCACTTAAGGTTTTCTTATATATTCCTTATTGTTAGTTATTATTCTGCCCTGGTTGACACATGAAGAAAGTGAGGCCCGGAGAAGTGACTTGCCTGAGGTCACAGAGCTGATAATCAGTGTCTTCTGGTTCCATGTTCATTGCTTTTCAAATTACAGATGATTCATTTACCAGTCCTTGAGATCTAATCATAATGAGTAAGCATAGTGTAGACGTTTCTAGAAAGAGGCAGTACTGGTTTGGAAAAAGTGGCTGAAAGCTGTGATTTAATAGGAAGCCATTTTGTGACTGATACATAATACAGAAATACAAACAGTATTTCCCTTTGCCGCTGGAAGTGTGTGATGACCTCCACCGAGCTGCTTGAGGGTGGCGTCAAGCATGGTGGGCTCTGGGGTCAGCCTGTTGGATTTGAAGGCTGGCTTTACAGAACGAGTTACGTGATCTGAACAAATTAACCTCTCTGTGCTGCTGTTGCTTCACCCCTAATAATAGCTCCCACCTCGTTGGGTTCATGTGAAAGTTAGGTGAGATCATGTGAGTGCCCGGCACATGCTAACTGCCAGCTACGTAATGCCTCTTATTGCTAGTGTCGAGGACTAGATAATACTGTTCCTCTATTCTATCCCGAGGAGGAGGGGACATGGAAGAGGCTGGTGCAGAACAAGTTCAGAGTGAAAGTAGGCTTCTCTGCTGCTGGCTGATTTTTAAAGGGCTTCTCCAGTAGACTATCACTGGTTTTCAGACGTTTGATTGAGATATGGCCTAGTGTAGTTTACTTTGTGTTCACTCTACCTTGTGGGTTGTTGAGCTTCTTGAGTCTCTGGGTTTATAGTTTTCATCAAATTTGAAATACACTTGGCTATTATATCTTCAATGATTTTCTTCCTTCCCTTCTGGGACTCTAATTACAAGTATATTAAACGGCTTGATATTGTCTGGCAGATCACTAAGACTTGGTTTGATTATTTTTTCCCAGTCTTTTTTTTTCTCTCTGTGCTTCAGCTTGGAAAGTTTGTATCACTATGTTTTTAGGTTCACTGACCCATTATTTTGCCATGTCTGATCTGCTATCAATCATGTGAAATTATAATCATTTCATTTCAGATATTGTATTTTTCAACTCCACAGAGTTCCATTTGGTTCTTTATCGTATCTTCCATTTCTCTCTTCATGACATTAGTTTTCTATCAAATCTTTGGGCATATTTGTATTCATTATTTTAAGATCCTTGTCTGCTAATTCCATCCTCTGTCATTTATGGGCCCATCTCTCTTTACTGTTTTTTCTCCTTGTTATAGGTTGTATTCTCTGGCTTCTTCGCATGTCAGGTGGATGCCTGCTCAGGAATGGGCTGACTCCCTGGAATCTGAGGCACCGAGAAAAAGGAGGAGGAGAAGAAGTAAGGAGGAGCAACACAGCCTTCTGTCAAAGAAAGATCGAGAACAACAAGATTCTGAGCAGAAGCAACAGCAATAGCATCTTTCATCTGTATGGCACTTCAAGGTTCACAAAGGTTCACCTTCATTACCCTCCATAACTTACGGGACATCCTTTCCTGGAAATTGGGACAGATATTTTTATCACCAGTTTACAAGTGAGGAAACTGAGCTCAGACATATTTAAGTGACTTGGCCAGACTCACGTATGCTCAGAAGTCCAAGGGCCATTGTTAACATTCTTATTCACCTATGATGTCTTCCATTCAGGTGTTTAGAAAAAAAGCTCAGAATCTTTACCTCAAGAAATGTTGAGGCACACACAAACCTTGAACCTGCCTCCATTCCTTTGTTAAATTATTTATGGAAGACTAAAGGATATTTGCTACCACCCCCAATATCTTAGCTACTCCCAGAGCATGAAAGACATTGTGTAGTAGATTAGGAGGATTCCTAATATTCTCATGAACATGTCGGCATTTACTAGCAGGGAGTCCATGGACGTCTTACGATGATCCTGGGACATCTGCCTCACCGTTGGTCGTTAATTAGCCTCGCGTCATTGTTACATTGCAGCCTTCGCTTCCAGCTTCAGACAGTCTAGTCTAAAAACGACGGAGTGATTTATACCCAGTGTAGTACAGATTGCACTTGGATTCATTCTTTTTTTTCTCTCTCTTCAAGGAATTATACCAGCAAATCAGTATCTACATCAGTAGTTTTAAAACTTCTTATTTTCTCCAGAAGAATATCTTTTTAAAAAATAAAATCTAATGTGGAGCCCAACTACATAACACAGATGAAAGAGGAACTGATCTGGTTGAATAGGGTGGGGTGGGGGACATGGAGCTGCCAGGGTCCCAGCTACTTGGCAAGAGCTTACCTCTCGCACAATAACCCTATAACTCCAAAGAACTGGGAAAAACACTGGCCTGTATAATAAAATTAAAGCATCTATTTATCCTTCCTTGCATCCAAACAATATTTACTGAGTCCCCACTCTGTGAGAGACACCGTGTTGGATCTTGCCGGGGGGAGGGCGCCGGGGTAAGGGATAGTGGGGAGAGCACGCAGATGGCACACACCTCAAGCAGTTCACAATTGAGGAGGAATAAGTCCACAGAGGACTACAGTATAGGGTAGAAAGGCTAAATGCCACAGCAGAGGTTCAGATCAAGGGCCTTTGGAAGCATTCTCCTGACTCGAGGGCGCTAGCTGAAGTTCATAGAATACAACCATAATACCACGCACCACGGAGGGGGCCTTGGTCCTGGTGAAACATACAAGAAAAATGTCAATGCATGGAAGTTATCTCTGAGAGGAAAGATTATGGCCAGTTTCTAACTGTCATCATGCTTTGTAAAAAATACTTCTCAAGTTTCTACACATTATGCGTATTACTTTAGCATTCAGAGAAAACCTTAAGAAAAATAAAAGACCATCATTACAAATTGCATGAAATGATTTGTCTTTACTTTTTAAATGATGTTATCTTTACTGTTAAAGAAAAACAGCAGGTGAAATACTATTTTAAACTTTCCCTGTATTCTTTTATTTTGGGTAAGCTGGAAAGGAGTAGCTGATAGGAAAAGGGACTGACGTGGTAAGCGCCTGTTTAGAGACTTTCCAGAGCTCCTTTGAGGGGCTTTCTGGGTACCCCATCTCTAGCCTCAGCCCTCACTTGACTGCCCAGCCGTAGCAGTGCCTCACCCTCACTGCACCCCACCCTGGTTCCTCCCGTACACCCTACACTCCAGGCACCGGGCTGATGCTCCCTGAGCGGGCTCTGTCCCTGCAGGTTCCATACCATCACTCATTGCTCCCTCTGCCAGCACACGCCTTCCTTCTCTCCACTTGTTAAAATCTTACTCACTTTTCCAAGCCCAGCTCACCTGCCGCCTCCTCTGGGAAACCTTCGATATCGCTGTACCGCTTACAACCTTCACTTTCAACCCGATAGAATGATGCTCTCTTCTCTATTGTCATCGGTGTTGTTTCTTTCTCTGTTGTTGAATTTCTCACCGTCTGCTTGCAATGTGTCGGTGTACGTGCCTGTCGCTAGGCTAGAACGAAGAGCTCTCGCAGGGCATGGATGGGGCGCTTTCCATCACTTTCCCCACAGTCTCTGACAGGACTTCCGGCACCTAGCAGGTGCTTGATAAATATTGCAGAGAATGAGGAGAAAGAAGCCTGAGTTGCTGAGGCTGAATCAACAAGAAGAAGTCAGAGACTTAAAAAAGAGGATCAAGACAGCAGGTGGGGAAGGCAGGAAAAAACCTTCGCACAGGTGTCTGCTCCTCACGGAAGGCATGTTGTTGAGCTCACCTGGAGCCAAGATCTGCTGCCGCCACATTCCCTCGGTTCCCACAATGCTACTTCTTTTTACCTCACAAAGTGGGGTCACAATTAGTTAGGTCTATGTTGCTTTAAAGTAACAGAAGCTTGGGGTACCTGGATGGCTCAGGTGGTTGGGTGTCCAACTCTTTTTGAAGTTTTTATGTATTCGTTTGACAGAGAGAACACAAGCAGGGGGAGCAACAGAGGGAGAGAGAGAAGCAGGCTCCCCACAGAGCAGGGAGCCCAATGCACGGCTTGATCTGAGGACCCTGGGATCATGACCTGAGCCCAAGGCAGACGCTTCACTGACTGAGCCACCCAGGCGCCCCAGGGCATCCAACTCCTGATTTTAGCTCAGGCCATGATCTCATGGGTCATGAATCTAGCCCCACATCCGGCTTTGCACTTGGAGGTGATTCTCCTTCCCTCTCGCTCTGTCCCTCCCCCCCACACGCCCTCCTGTGCTCTCTCTCAAAATAAATACATAAATCTTAAAAAAAAATAAAGTAAAGGAAGCTTCATCTGCCAATAAAAATATAAAATAAAAATAGGAAGGGGAGAACTTTTATTGGAGGAATACTTGGGAAATTCTTAAAACTTAATAAGAAAACAAACACCCCAATTTAAAAAGGGCATGTATTTGATTAGACACTTCACCAAAGAAGACATGTAGATGACACATTAGCACATGAAAAGATGCTCAACATCAACAATCATTAGGAAAATGGGGATTAAACCCGCAATGAAATACCACTAGGATGCCTACAGTTAAAAAGACTGCCAAAACCAAGTGCTGGTAAAGATGTGGAACAATCACAACTCTCACATGCTTCCAGGAGAAAGTAAAAATGATACAATGACTGTGGGGAAAATGGCTTGGCAGTTTCTTAAAAAATTAAATACGTGTTTACCATATAGCCCACCCATTTCATTCCTTGGAATTTACCCTAGAGAAATGAAAGCATGTCTGCACACAAACTCTGCTTGTCAGTGTTCGTAACAGCCTTGTTTGTAAGAGTCCCGATCCAGAAACCACCCGAATGGTCATCAGCAGGAGAATGGATAAATAATTGCAGTATATCCATAGAGTGGATTACTACTTGGCAGTAAAAGGGAATTAATTATTGCTATAGGCAACAACATGGGTGAATATCAAAATAATTATGTGAAAGGAGAGAAACCAGACACCACCCCTATCCCCTCAAAGAACATGATCTCATTTGTATAAAATTCTAGAAAATGCAAACTAAACATCATGACAGAAAGCAGATCAGTGGTTGCCTTGGGACGGGTTGGCAGAGGAAGGAGACAAGTAGGGGCAGGAGGAAGGGATTATGAAGAGCCATGAGGAAGCTTTTGGTGGGAAAAGTTTATTATCTTTACTGTGGTGATGGTTTGGGGGTATATACTTTTGTCAAAACATAAAATTGTACACTTTCAATCTTGCAGTTTATTATATGTCAATGATACCTTGATAAAGCTGTTTTTAAAAAGCTAACAAACAGACCGTTTCTCTTAAAACGAAACATGCACTTACCATACCCAGAAATTGCACTCTTGGGCATTTCTCCCAGAAAAATGAAAACTGATGTTTACACAAAAATCTCCACATGAGCGTTCACAGCAGCTTTATTCATATTAGCAAAAAAATTGGAAACAACACAAATATCCTTAAAGGATGAGTGGCTAAACCAAGTCTGGTGCGTTCATACTATGGCAAACTCCTCAACGATAAAAAAGAATGAATTATTCATCTACGCAACAACTTGGAAGGATCTTAAGGATATTATGCTTAGTGATAAAAGGCAATCTAAAAAGGTTACATGCTGAATGATTCCATTTATAATCATTCTCAAGTGACAAAGCTGTCGAGATGGAGAGTGGATTCGTGGTTGCCAGGAACCAGGGGTGGGTTAGGGAAGTGTGACTTTGGAGAGAAAGCACAAGGGAGCTCTTTTGTGGTGATGCAACAGTTTTGTATCCTGATTGTTGCAGTGGTTGCACAATGTGGGGTCAAATTGCATAGAACTACACACACACACACACACACACACACGCGCACACACACACGTGCATGTAAAACCTGTTGCCAACTGAATGAGGTCTTAGTCTACTTAGCAGTATTGCACCAATGTCAGTTTCCCAGTTTTGATACAGTACTGCAGTCCTGTAAGGAGTCATCACTGGGAGAAGCTGGGTTCAAGGGATCCTATGAGCTATTTGTGGAATTTTCTGTGATCTATAATGATTTCAAAATAAAAACCTTAGAAACATGCATAATGGAGATTAAAAAACAAACAAACAACAACCACAATAAAATCCTCTTCTGGAGACTTCAGGTTGGGCTAGTGAAGTTAAAGCCCCCTAAGACACATGTCTCCCCCGAAGTTCTTCCTAAACAACTTTAATTTATTAGCCTGTATGAGACAGAGAACAAACAAATTCATATTCCCACCCATATTAAACAAAGGCAAAACCCACAGATGTTGAGCAAGTCTATGAACATGTGGTCTTGACTGGTCTTACTTCTTCGAGGCAGAAAGCACCAGAATTCGAGTTTACGAAGGTCAGGGACACTGTCTTTACAATTCTACTACCTAGGATAAGGCCCGGTTCATTAGGAGAGCCCAGCAAAAGCCTTTGCAAGGAAAGCAGATGGAGAGGGAGGGAAGCAGAAGGGTAAAGAAAGGGAAGAAACCTCTGATCGACTTTGGACAGTGTCTTCTCTTTTGTGTCAGTGTAGAAAGGTTGGGTTTAGTTAATAACAGATTTGGGTACAGGACCAATTCCACGTAATGGAGGGATTGAGGGCAAGGAAGGCTAAGGCCCCCTGTGTAAACCTCCACATCCTTGGACAATGAGAATCCTAACTCCTGCCGGACTTCCCTTTTGCTGGGACAAGAGTGTCCCACTGAGGCTGCATGTGTAGAGACTAGAGCCAGGCCGGGAATGCGAGGGTCTGAGAGAGTCACTGAAGCCATCCGTAGTGGAAGATTTTAAGGACGAATATGAGCTGAGGTCTTGACAAAGAGCCCAGATTCAGCCAAAGAAGAACAGATTCCAAAGCTAGTTCAGAAGTCCAGCGTGGAACCCAAGAGGAACCGAGAATCAGAAGTCTGAAGGGGACAGGACTGGCATGATCAAAAACCAACGTGGAGCATCTGAACAGTTGGCAAGGCGCTCCTTGCCCCCCTCTGTCCATGTGCCTACCTGGTTGACTTACAAACACAATCAGAGCTGCTACTTCATATTCTATAAAAGAGTTACAAGAATAGGAAATTTTCAAGACTGTCTTGGACTCCTCAAAGTATTAGTAAAATAGTTAATATTTATTCAGATTCTTAGGGCTTCTTTCCTCAACGCCATTTTGAAGATGATGTCATTTGGCTTTGGTAGGTTGACTGGGTTCAACGTGAGGAACATAAACAAATTGCCATCTTGCTCTCGTTCATACCTCCTTCTCCCCCAGGACTCCAAGGCTTTGTGTTTTAAATAGTGTCAGCCTGGGGCTCCTGGGTGGCTCAATCAATAAAAAGTGGCTGGCTTTTTATTTTGGCTCAGGTAATGATCTTGGGGTCCTGCGATCAAGCCCTGCATAGGGCTCCCCACGCAGTGGGGAGTCTACTTGAGAGTCTCTCTCCCTCTTCCTCTGCCCCTCCCCCCATTCACGGTTGTGCTCTCTCTCTCTCTCTTTCTCTCACATAAATAAAATAAGTCTTTAAAAAGAAATTAGTGTCAGCCTGTTCCCACCTCATATTTAGTAACGTGGCCTCCCCCTATGCTAATGTGACTTAAAGTTACACATTTTTCCTTAAAGTCCTTTACACCTTGGCTAGCTACTCAAGTTTGCAAGCTTCAAAATTTAGATTTAGCAGAAATATGAGTATCTGGTTTTTCTAAGAAATACATTGAACACAAAACTGTGAGGCTACGTTTTCTGTCATGATAGCCCTGAACTCACATTTCTCATCCATCTTCTTAACCTTTCACATCATTTCCTAAAGCCATTTCATCTTCCTTCTAAAATGCCAACCTAAAAATAAGTAATCACACTGAAAAGGATCCAGATGGAAACAGAAAAACATGGACACACTCATTTGGTACGTGAAACATTTTCTATATTTGTCAGTAGACCGAAGTTTGCTTCTCATCTTCATTTCTGCCTCATCACAGAGGAGTATTAGAGATTCACAGAAATGCTTTGACCCACTGGAACAAAATTCATTCTACATGGTTTTTGACGTCAGGTGGTCATAGTTGATTTTGGCATTTAAGCTTAAGAAAATTATCTGGAAATAGACATGACAAATTTACACTTTCTATTCAATCAAACTAAGGCTTCAGATTATTGTATGCATTCTCAAGAAACATACTTTTGTTTGTTTTTTTCGATCAGTTGGGAAAAGAAGGCTGCATCAAACTCAGAACTTGGCAAGTCCGCTCATTTTTCTTGGTGTAAGAGTATGGAAGACTTTCTAAGGCAGCTTCCTAAACGTAGACAAGTAGGACTTTTAGACTCATGAAAACCAGATGAATACTGCAGAGTACAAGTAAAGTCAGAAAGGCAAAATACAAGACTAATCAGAATTCCTAATGAGCTATTATCTTAATTCTCATTTAAAAAAAATTCTCATTTTTATTATCTTTTTGGAAGAAAGAAGAATATTACTCTCTCTCTCTCTCTCATATTGGCAGGCAGGGAGGACTTAGTGAGTAATTTTTTTTCCAGAGGAATCATCTGGTGTCAGTACACACTTACCTAAAATACCTATATCTTCCTTATTTACAGTCTTGTTCAATGGCAACTGGCATTCAGAATGAGAAATGTGAGACACCACAAGATATTGAGTCACCAAAGGAAAAAAATATCATACTTACTATCAAAGCAAGAAATCTTTCTACACCGTATTAGAACAAATACCTCAATAAAACACTGAAACCAAAGTGTTTACTGGATAACTAACTATCTTTTAGTCAGGAGAGGTCTCATTCCCTAGGCAGTGTGATAAATCTTTGTGAGAGTGTATTAAAGAGTTCTAAATTTTAGGACTAAGTTAACAATTTAAGCCATGGAGAGCCGCAAATTAGTCCCCCAGAATCTGACAAAAACATCAGCCCCTAAATTTTGTGGCTTTTGAAATGGCCCAAGTGTGAGACTTAGACCTGCTATCAGTAGGTTTAATTCTACATGAATTTTTTTTTTTTAAAGATTTTATTTATTTATGTGACAGAGAGACAGCCAGTGAGAGAGGGAACACAAGCAGGGGGAGTGGGAGAGGAAGAAGCAGGCTCACAGCGGAGGAGCCCGACGTGGGACTCGATCCCGGCACGCCGGGATCACGCCCTGAGCCGAAGGCAGACGCTTTAACGACTGCGCTACCCAGGCGCCCCTAATTCTACATGAATTATGGGCCACAAATGATGATCCCCCAGGCTCCAAAAATGTTCCTAAATTTCAAAGTACAGGTGCTGCAAAGGCAATCAACGTGTTGGTAGGAACATCGTCCTGAAAAAGATGTTGAGCCCCAATACCAAGAGAGCGCACCTTCCAAAACCTAGAAGGTAACAAGAGCAGAGCCACTCAGTCCTCCAGATTCAACGTCCAAATCCCACCACGGAATCCTGGGGCCAGACACAGCCCTGACCACAAGGCTGGATGCGGGCATCTCCCTCTCTCAAACTCTCTGAACCATGAACGTGCTGACTTGGGACCCCAGGATAGCTGTCCATTCCCTGATCTGGAATTGCTCTTTTCCTCACGACACGTACTACATTCTATCCTGCAACGCGGAAATTTATCTACAGGCTTCATCTTCCCTGCTATATTGTAAACTGTTTGAGTGCAAGGACCATGGCTATGTTATCATCTTTGAAGTAACACAAGTGGGAAAGCCCACCATAAGTTATGAAATGCTTTCACGTGTCCAAGTTTCTATTCTTGTAAAATTCTTCGTCTCTATGAGTGCCTTACGCATTGTAGATGCCCAGTAAAGATTTGTTGACTGACAGAATAAATGAATGAATGCCTTAAATGATTTCCTCTTATCACCAGAATTGCACGTGGTATCTAGTAGAGAGACGCCCAGCAAACAGAAGGTCAACTCTCTCAAGGGCATTCGTTGGAACGGAGCCTGGCAGGCTGACCTGCCGTCTTCAGCTTTCTGCTCATCCAACACCAATGCCCACACCGATTCTTCCATTTCACACTATAGGATTTGGTTGCACCCCGTGGCGTCCTGGCAAGCTGTCCAGGAAAGTGTCCTCAGGGAAATGAGGATGTCTGACCCCATGCTTCAAAGGAATTTCGGGACTGGTGAGTGCAGAGGTTGCCAAAAACTACCCCGCCATTTGGATGCGCAAATAGCCAGCATTAACACGACTCTCCTCCCCCAGGAAGCACAGGGAACTAAAAACAACGAAACCCAAGTGAGCATCTAATTAAAAGAAACCAAATTGGGCATTTTGCTCTGTTGCTCTCTCTATGCCAAATGCACAGGACTAAATACATAGAGAAAAGTGTCCTGCTTTCAAAACGCTTCAGAATTTTGCAAGGCTTTCTAAACTCTTTTGTCATTTGTAATCTGTCCCAGAACAGAGATGTTACCTTTAGGGGGGAAAAAGCACAACCTGTTTTAGGAGCATATGTGGGGAAACTCTAAATAAATCACTTTCTCTTTCTGGAACACTTCTCCTGTTTTAAAATTCAGAAAGGAAAAAATTAAGGAGGAAAAACAATGAGATTTCAGAATGGTCATTCTCCTTATTGAATTGATAATCCAGAGGTCCACTCGTCACCTGCTCATAGCCAATCCTTCATTCTTAGCCAATCACAGGTGAAGCCAGAAGCCCTCAGATTCTATGACACATTCGCAACGCTTCACTCAGAACATTTCCCAACTGCTGTATTTTTTTCCACAGAGTCTCACTATTTCACTATAAATACTAAAAGAACAGGCCCCTTGTTCTCAGGCAAGAAAACACAGAAGCTTCATTTGTTTATTATTTTTAGCCACTATGCATTTTGTGTGCTTTATAGCTTCTTGAGTGTTTAATTGTGAATATGTTGGCATGTGATTTGAGGTCAGCTGTTCGTTCCCTGGATGGTACAGTCAGTCAATCCATAATACTGACGGGGAGAAATCTCATTTAAATTCAAGCTTCAAATTCTAGGCTGTCAACGTATAATCTCCCTCTCTGCAAATCCTCTATGTCTCTCATGAAAAAATTGTTCAAGCTATTTAATTGTCCTTGAATATAGTTTCTAAAGCAACTTTCATCTTCTTCATTGCTGTAAGAAAACGCAGATGGGCAAACAGAAAAAAAAAAAGTTCCCTGCAATTCTCCCACCCAAGGGTAATCCCAGTTAGTGTTTTGGTGCCCAGTCTTCTCAGCTGGTTGAAAGAATTCTTTGAACAACCTCCGAAACAAATTCAAAGTGAGCTTCACCAAGGCTTTACGTGTGGCCATGTTCTTCAAAATCTCTTCTTTAAAAAGCCAAAACCACAGAAAGATTTTTCTTTCATTTAATGTTTTCAGTTTGCCACCAATATACAGCTCAGGTGGGCCATCAGTCTCTGGGAAAATGGGCGTTTGGAAAGAAAAATGTGGGTTTCTGCTATTCCACATCTCATTACAAGAATGCCTTAACTGATTACATATCACCCATTTCCCGCTCCTCCCAGGTCCACCCCAACCCTACTCCGGAACTTCTTTGATACCTACTCTGGGATCCCTTCATCTGGTTCTTTTGCTTCCAATTTTGCCTCTGAGGGGTGAGAGTAGGATCACCGGGGCAAGACTGGAAGTAAATACAACACAGTATTGAACCACAGGTGTTGGTTGTATTAGTTTCTGTATCCTTACAGATTTTTTTAAAGTTCTAAATATTAACAAAACAGAACAAAACAAAAGGTATGGTTCTTGTCTTCAAGGAACTCAGGCTCTGACATAATGTACAAACTCTTACAAGACATTCAAGACTTGCAAACAGATCGTTGCCTTAGACAGCTTTTTAACAAAGGTTAATACAAGCGCTAGACTCTAGCAGCTGGGGGAGCACAGAGTGGGGATCACCACTTCCCTCCCCAACCATGTCTTCTTAGAGAATGCAGGAAGGCTTCTGCCAAGAGACACAGATTGACTTGGCTGGGAAGATGAGTAGTTTTCTGTGGTTTCAAGTGTAAGTGAGTGCATTGCAGGAAAAGCCATGGCGTGTGTAGAATCAGACGCTGAGACTATGCGCGTGCTTGGGGGAGGGAGTGTGTTTCAGTATGGCTGGGGTCCTTCTGTGTCAGCGGATGAACTTGGAGAAGTGGGGATTCACCGGGTGGCGAAGAGGCCAATATGACAAGCAACCAACGGTTGACATAAAACCAATAAAGCAATGAAGAGCATAATGCACCTTTTGTGTTGGCAATGTCTTCCAGGGGACAGTGTGGAAGATAGAGGGGAGGGAGAACTTGAGGAAGGGAAGGAGAGAGACCAATCGGGAGGCTACCACGGTGATCTACTCGAGCGATGATGATGGCTTATGATAGGGCAATGGCAGAGAGAGACAGCTGGGGAATCTTAAGAAGACAGAATCCATCACACATGGAGACAGATTGGATGTGGCGGGAGGGAGAGGGCAGACATGAGAGGGACTGCTGGATTTCTGGCTTGGCAGTGGGTTGGATGGTGTTATAAATGCACTGAGATGGGAGCAGAAGTAAAGAAGAAAAGATGAGTAAAATTTGCAACACGTTGAGTTTGCAACATCTTGGAGTTGCCCAAGAGACCACGAGGTATAGAGATTTGGAGTGAGTGCAGCACGTGTGCTCTCTAGGCTGGAAGCAAAGTCATTGATACAACACCACCACAGCCGAGGCCATGATGGTGTTGAAGGTATGCTGGGAAGAGTAAGAGAGAGAGAGAATACAGGCAGGAGATCAACATTTAAGAGATCGAGGGGTAGTCTAGGAGAAGGAGGAAGACCAGGAAAGAGTGGTGTCAGTCAGTGTTGCATTTGCTAAAGGAGGAAATCATTTCAACAAGGAACAGTTCCTAGGTAAGAGCTGGCAGACAATTCATATAAGACATGGTGTTGCCAGATACAATACAGAGTGCCCAGTTAAATTTGAATTTCAGATAGAAATGAATTTTTTTAGTATAAGTATGTCCCCAATTTTTTTTTGCTAAATATGGCAACCCTAGCAAGATATGGACTAAAAGTGCATATAAACGTGGTAGTTAAAGCAGGTAGTTAAAGCAGGGAGCAGAAGCAGGAGGGGATTGAGAGACAAAGCATGTGAACCATTCTTTCTAGAAATCAGGCCGTGAAGCAATAGAGTAGGGGGCAGAGTTAAGACGGGGAGGGTTTTCTTAAAGTGGACAGGCATGATATGTCTCACCCCTCTCTCACCACCAGCCGGAAACCACATGAGTTTCAAGACCATGTCTTACTTGTCTTTGCAGTGAAAGTGCACACCTGCCCAGACCCTTTCCCTTGTGCATCAGAAACTCAACAATTGCTGCTGCTAAGTTGGATCCTGAGCCTGGGTTTCTCCAGGCCTGAAGGAAAGAGCTGAGAATATCAAGAGATGCATCACTTCTGCCTCGATATGAAAATTACGACCCCAAATACTTGGGGCACATATGGCTCATGTTTATTAGAAGGATCTGGGAAATTGTCTCGGCTCTGCATTTCTATTTACCAGTGAAGGCACATCTGAGAGGCCCACCGTCCTTGCTGCCCACCTGCTAATATACAGTAGCCCCAGGAACGAGCAAACGCTTAGATGCCTCGGGCTTGTCAAGACTATGCAACTTTCCAGGTGAGGCAAACAGATTGTGACTATCTGGCCGAGGGGAACACAAAATAAAACAAGGTGTGCACCAAACCTGCAGAGTAAGTTTCTCAAGAGGGTTTCTCGATCGGTGGGCAAATTCAAAATCCTTCAGCCTGGTCTGACGTTCGCTGCTGCACTGGGCCCGCGAACTGCCTTTCTTCCTTTACGCAGCTGAGTGAAAGCCACTTCCCACTGGAGAAACACGTCAGCCACAAAACTAACCGATTAAGAGGCTGTTCAAGCCTGGCTTAAGTGATCCAAAGCAGGCCGGCAAAGGCACAGGTGCTTTCAAAGACAGCTCTTCTAGCATTTCTGCCCCTGACGCGCTTGTGAGCCGGCACGGGAGGTACTGCGGACTCTGCTCGGCCAGGAGGGAGGAAGCATGCTGGTGACCCCCTTCCTGCAGAAGAGACTCCGTGAGGAGACCGCCGTTAGACGACCTGCACTGACCCCGAGTGGCTCATGGAACAGAGAGCGGGACTGAGGTGGGGCCTACCCCTCAGATTGGGGCTCTCCAGCCGGACCTGAAGCTCCTGAGGGCCCCCAGTGGGAAATGCAGAAGGTCACTGAGAGCTGAGGCCAGCAGGCCTGCCATGAGCCTCTGTGGCAAGGGGGAAGTGACCCTAAGCAGAGGCGGTGAAGGGGGCTGCCCATGCCTCAGGACACAGGCTGAGACCCAGGTGTTCCGTACTAGTGAGAGCTGGGGTTCCAGGAGGCCAACAGCAGGAAGGAGAGAGGGAGGGACATCACAAGAGAATGGACCGCAGGCTTCCACAGCATGGACTTCAGCTGCAGGTGTGAACACAGTAGGGGCTTTTCCACTTCGGGCAGTGAGAACCCAGAGAAGAGAGCAGAGACTAGCCTTCCTGGGAGGTGGAGGGGAAATAGCCTGGTAGGGAAAGTTTGAGCCTGGAATTACTTGAATACTTGTTCAAAAGAAACCAAGAAATTGGAATACAAAAAATCTGAGAGCTGTGACTTGACCAGTTTTTTTTCCCCTGCTCCTCAACGGGATTTGGGTCTGTGCAGGACAAAATGATCAGTTACAGGGGAAAAAAACAAAAAACAAAAAACAAGGATCCCACCGACGATGCATACTTAAGGTACAGTGTATGAATTTACACCAGCACCTCCCTGGTGAATTTCGTAAACTTGGGCTATCTACTTGACTTCTTTAAGCCTCAGTTTCTGCATCTGCGAAATGGGGATAACACTAGGTCATAAGGGATGTTGTGTGTATTAAATGAAATGATGCACACGAAAGCGCAGGGAGCAGCGCCCAACACACAGCAGTGCCCGTGAATGGCCCCATAACATTATTACTTAGCTTCCATGAGCTTCGTTGTCTATCTCTGTAAATTGGGGAGTACAATTTCCATTTCTCAACAGATACTGTTAATTTTTGTTTCCCCCTCTGTTCCTTTTTCTGAAGAGCTACAGTTTATCTTATCTCATCTTCTACCTCAAATAAATACATCTCTATTCATCTATTTAATCGAGAATGTTTTCTTGAGTTTTTGCTGCGTGTCAGTCACTGTCCTGAGGGTTCCCCAGATGATACATGTACAGTGTATGTCATTCACAGGCTGTTGGTGGTGAGGAGGGGGACAATGTTCTTACTTCTTTCTTGTAGAAAGGAAAAATGATAAGCAAGAATGCAAAAGAACTGTGGTGACTCAGAAGAGACAGGGTGATCTCCAGCTAGAAGTCAGGGACTGCTTCCTGTGTAACATGGCATTTGAACTGAACCTTGAAGAATAAGAGACACTTAGGCAGGTAGAGATTGGGGAGGGTAGTCTAGACCGAGAATTATGAAAACAAGGGTACAATATAATGTAGGGTGTGTCTTGAGGATGGATGGGGGATTCTGTGTCACCAGATCAGTTAAGACAGAAAGTTGCTGCATAGTAATAGGATGGAGAGCTGGAAACAGGCTGGATATGATGGACCCATGATGCTACCAAGCTAACAATCATCAACTTTTCACTTTCTCATAACATTTTGTACAGAGAAGGAGAAGGAACCAAAATGTATTGAGCTCCAGATACATGTGAACCAGAGTCCTGAGACCATCGGTCTATATATAGTATTTCTAAGCCTCACGGCCATGCTGGAAGGCAGGTATACACAGAGGAGGAGACTGAAGTTCAGAGAGGTTAAGTAACATACACGAGGCCACACAGCTAGAAAGTAATCCACTGAGAGTCAAATCTGGGTTTGCCTGATCCAAAACTAGTGTGGTAAGACAGGGCCTTTATGCTTTCCTGTTCTACTTGTTTCCTTGTGAAAGCACTACTTCTTTCTAGCTCCTGTGTTGAAGGAAGTTCTGTTACCAATAAATTAGCAGGAAGGATGGGATGGGAAGCAGTCTGAGGAACTGAGACCCAACGGGGAGATGTTTTTGGTTCCGGGATTCAGGGTCTTAGAAAACCACCAGAAGGAGATGTATCTTCTCCTTCAAATGGCCCCATGGATGTTCTAGAAATCTTGAGCCACTCAAGGAGAGTAGTGTCAGGGATTGAGACCCATCTTAAGAAGGTTAATAGGAGCCTAAAAGTAGGAAACTCAAGATACTTTCATCTTCTGTACATTTATGCTCCATTTAAGTCCTAGGGGATTACATTTTGAGGTGGATCTTAAGTCAGAATATATGATGGACTCACTTTTTTTGTGTGATAGAATTTGAGAGAAGACTCAGAAATGCCTGTCTTTTCAGCTGGAACCGGTACAGTGAGACGTTTTTGGTTTTGCACCACAATGCTGGGGAATGAGAAACCAGATCTGACCTCATGAGCCTTGGGGAAGTGACTGAGGCTCAGAGAGGCATGTTGACTTACTCAGGGTCACACAGAGGCAGAGTCAAGATGAGAACCCAAGTACTGTGGTCCCGGCTTTGTTACCGTGCTGCTCAAAGGAGAATAAACTCACTTAGTTGGAGGACTAAAAGCAGTTTATGCTCTCAACGGCCCGTGCTTGCGTTTACGAGAATCATGGAATTCTTTTCAACGAGAGGAGATGGTAAATATCATCTAGTCCAATTAATTCATTTTATAGATGAGAATGCTGAAGCTCAGAATAGGAAATTGACTTGCCTAAGGTCACAACAACTTCGGCGGTGGAGCCTGGTCTATGTCACAGATCCGCTTCCCATGCTTGGTGCTCTTTCCGCAAAGGTTTAATATTGTGTCCCACTGATTATGACCCCCCCACTCCGGTACCCCCACCCCCACATACTCACATGTGGACAGTCAAGAACTAATCAGTTACTTCCTCACTGTTTAGACAGGCATACCTTTCTGATTTTATAAAAGAGATAAAAATATGTTCTACTTTCGAATCAACCAGGGAAAGCAATTCCCCAGACATCTGGCACTTTGCTGGTTTAAGAGTCCCTACATTTTCGACCCAAGTTTCAGAAAGTCAAAGCAGAGTTGGCTCCCAAACTCCATCTTATTTTTCATGAAGCTTCGCAAATGCTAAGCAGATTTCCTGCACTCTCAGTGACAAGAATCTCCTCTCTGGCCAAAACCCTGCCCTAACTTTCACACACACACACACACACACACACACACCCGCCCCCCCTGGGAATATGCATAGCTCCTCGGCCATCTCCTGCCTGGGCAGCCAGCAAGCCACCCAGGCTATTCTGCCCTGTGGAACAAAAGGCCTGGGGAGCCCACCTTCCTCCCAGCCTCCTTGTTCAATGGGGCCCTGATGTACTCCCATTAACCCAGGCCGAGATTGTTTCCCATCACTTCCTGCAATGAAGGATTTCAGGGAGCCTAGAGAAGGAAACCTGGACTCCTCCCCCTGGGGATTAGTGCTGCCCCCTCCCCTCCCCCGTTCTCACAGAATCTCCCTTTTCTAGGTCTGACATGACTTTCTTCCCCATGGCCTGCCTGGTAAGAATCCATTTGTGTTCCTGCCCTGCATCCCAGCAGAGTCCCTTGAGCACTGTGGCTGGAAATGATTTGTATAGGGCACTCGGCCAGCTTGGCTTTTAATCACTCACATACTCACAGACACAGGGAGTCCCGCCCTCCTCACCCAGCGGGGATGGAAGGGACCTCCCTGGCTTTGACAGGGTCTCACTAAGTGGTGGGGTAAACAGGGATTCTAGTCTCTAGGAAAGATGTTGTAAAGGGCCTCCTTTTCCGGGGGTTAATTATGAAATCGATATCTCCTGGAGCCCCTCCCCCTTCCCTGGACTGCCTGCAAAGCAGACCCAGCTCAGACAATCTTTGAGCAACCATTCACCCAGCAGGCTTCCTGAGCACCACTCTGCCTGGGGAGGAGGCTGGGATGGAGCTGAGCCAGGGAAAAGGGTAGGTTTTGCTCAGGACATTCAGGCTGCCGAGGTGACATAAGCCAAGGCCCTAGGGAATGAGTCACCTGGGGGTGGGGTAAGGAAGGGAGAGAATGAGGGAGCAGCTGGAGGGGAGCAAAGGTGCTTGTTGGGGAGGAGGGAGTGATGACTGGCCGGGGTCCCAAAGGAAAACAGAGGGCACACCCAGAATGGGATACTTTGAGGAGGGTTTGTTTGCAAAGGTATGGGCTAGGGGAACGTCCAACAGTAGCGCAATAAGGAGCCAAGGCATTAAAACCTCTGGGCGCAGAGACAGTGACCAGAACAGACAGCGAATCATGCAGGGCAGCCGCCTTAGAGGGAAGCGAGCTCTCAGTCAAGGACATGTGCAGCTTGAGGCCCCCTGGAGGGGCAGATCCAGGCACAGGCACATTTACTGCAAAACAGGTGACATTTCAGCTACAGGGGCCCCACATTTGCACAGGCCCCTTCTCAGGCCTGAGGAAGAGCCCTAGTGATGTATTCATACATCACATGTTTTTGTAAATAGGGGGGGTAAATTTTGCAAAAGTGGGATATTTTCTATCCCAGTTTCCCTCCACTGCACACTTCATATGTTGGGTGGCTTGGAGTCGCCGTGGGCATTTTTAGGATCTGGTTAGGAGGAAGATGAGTTAGGGCGTGATGGGATATATTGTGGCCGCTCACAGTCACTTCTGTATATATTTAATTCATTGCTAGCTGTCCTCATGCAGGAATGGCTTCCAGGAATATTCCCACCTTCAACTCATCTGAGGTCATGACTTGAATGTACAAAAAAGTCACATTGAAATGTGACCTAATCAGAGGCTGCGGTGACGCCTTTCATGATTTGAGCAGCTCTTCCATCCTGAATGCCCAGTTTACGTTCACCCTGCTTCCTTGCTGTGACTGAGGCCTTCTTGTCTCTGCCTCCCTCGGTCAGCTCCCAGGTGCAGCTCTGCACACACAGAATCAGATGGGCCTCCTGCCTCGGAGAGTCCAAGTTTGAGGTGGAGAGGTCAGAACCAAATTCCTCTCTTAGTGCCTCTGTGACCTTCCTGGGTCATTGAAATCCTGGCATCATTTCTTGGATCTTTTCTGCTCTGCTGAGATCCCAACAGATTCCAGAATGACTCCCCTTTTCTCATCCCACACCAAGTGCTCTCCTGGACTGATCTCTCCAACACTTTATCCTCCGCCCAGAAATAAGGACTCCTAAATCTACTCTCTCCAGCCAGCAGGCCTTCCCGAGATCCTCTTGTCCAACTTGCTCTTTTATCTGACACATCTCTGCTTGAGTGTCCCCAAATACTTTCCACGCAATGTATTCAAAACCAAGCTCGCTAAATCCTAGCAATTTTTCCTTCATACTATTGCTCAGGTCTGTTCTTTCCTCTTCTTTCTCTCGGTCACTCCCTTACTAGGCTCTGATCGCCTCTGGTCCAGACCCTGGTAAGCACCTGTTGTAATCTGCCCGCACACAGCGCCGTAGAGAGTTTCCTACAACAGATCATGCACTCCTCTCCTCAAAAACCTTCCACGGCTCCAGACGCTTTGTAAATTGCACCCCAATCTCTCAGCCTGGCCACAGTTATTGGGTAATGAAGCATGTATGTGATTGCAGTTGTTTGTAAATACCTAATCATGTATGTATTGCTTGCTCCAGACACCGTCTTCCCCTCCCCCCATCAGCCAGTGAAACTCACCGGCACTCCGGAAGTGTTAGCTGAATGAACACTCTTGCCTTAGTTTCTCTTTCTAGCTTTATCACCCACTACTCACCCATACTCCCCCCACCGCCCTCAGGCTTCTCAAACTCCAGCGCTTGCTGTTCTCTTACCTCTCCGGCTCAAGTTCTCTCCTTATCTGCACTTGTACGTGTAGGTCTCCCGTTGGGGATCTTTCCTAACCCAGCAGCCACTGCTTCCCAACCTCTGTCAGGTGCACGCGTATGCGCACACACACACACACACACACACACACACACACACACACACACTACTTTCACCATGAAGACCTTCCTGCTTCTTTCTCCCCCTCTTCTCTCCCCAGGAGCTAATCTCCTCTCAGAACTCCCTCAGCACTGGTCTGTATGCCTCCTAGGGCTTGGATCATATTTTGCTGACATATTTCACATACTGGTTTACAAGCCTTATCTTCTCTACCAGACAGAGAATGCCTCTGGGACTCAGCTGTATATGAGTCACTTTTTTCTCCCCAGTAGCAACTGACCTACAGTGGGCATTTATGAATGGATTAATGGACCTGTCTGCCCTTCAAAGCGTGAAGGTATTTCTTCTTGTTATGGGTAAACCTATTTTTTAATTACACATATATGATTCATGATTACGTTTTTACGGTAAAAACTCAAACAATATAGATGAAACTAATATTCCCTTTGCTTGTCCCCAGTCCCAGTCCCCTCCCCATTTACATACTTAAAAAAAAAAAAGATTTATTTATTTCATTTTAGAGAGAGAAAGTGCGAGCAGGGGGAGGGGCAAAGGGAGAGAATCCCCAAGCAGACTCCCTGCTTAGTGCAGAGCTGCGGGTGGGCTCGATCCTAGGACCCTGAGATCATGACCAGAGCAGAAATCCAAGAGTTGGCCGTTTAACTGACTGAGCCACCCAGGTGCCCCCCACCATTTACATACTTATACAATAAGGGTATAATATAGTTTTGTGGGATTTTGTTTACAACCGTGACATACTATATAAATGATTCTGCAGCTTGCTTCTTTCACTTCACAATATGTCACCAATATCTTTCCATCTTTCTTTACAGTACGTACGCGGTAACTCATTCCTTCTAGTGGCTGCCAGATTCCATAGTTGGGGTGTGCCACAGCTTATTTAACCATTCCCTTACTCATGCATATTTACATTATGACCGGTGTTTTGCTGTGAGCATGCCTCCTTGCACACATGTACCTTCTTCTAGAATAAGAATTTAAAAAATAGAATTTCTGAGTCAAAAGAAATGCACTTTTACCATTGTATTTGATTCAACCCAAAAATATTGTATTAGATATTGTCAATTTGACTTCCAAAGAGACTATATTTATACTCCCCCATCCCTTGCCATAGTTTGATGTTATAAATCTCAAACACGTTGACCAATCTGATGAGAGAAAAATGGCATTGTGTTGTAATAACGTGCATTCCCCCATTTACTCTAAGTAATACTGAGCCTCATCTTATGCGTGAATTGATCATTTGGCTTTGATCATTATCCTTTGTCCATCGCTGCACTGGGCAGTTTTCTTTTTCTTACTGATTTGTGGGATATCTTTACAAATTCTGGATATTAGTTCTTTGTTGTAAATATTTCCTCTGAATCGGTTGCTTCCCTTTTAATTTTCTTGAGGGTGCCTCATTGGCTACAGATATTTTCTTTTTGATCCAACTTTGAATTTTCCCTAATACATATCTGAGTCCCAACACTCTTTATGAAATACTCATCCATTCTCTGATGACGTGAATTGTCTCTTTTACCAGATAGTGAAATTTCCTATCTATATGGATCTGTTTCTAGACTTTTAAATTTTCGTTGTCACTTAAAGGTATGCTACTTCTAAATAGCATTAAGATAGATTTGGGTTTTTTTTTTTTTTCTAGCCTACTCTATAGATTCTGTTTTTTAAACAGAGAATTCAGTTCATTCACACTTTGTCTAACAACAATTACACTTGGTTTGACTCCTTATGCTTGTGATAATTCTTTTTCTTTTTCTTTTCCTTTGATTTTGCTAGTTAGCTCAAATTGCTGTTCCATTCCACCCAAGCTAACGGGGGCGTTCCCCTGCACTCTTTCCATCTCATTAATGGTTATCTCCCCTTTCCTTTTCCGGTGCTCTTCTTCTTTACTATTATAAGAATGCTATTATAGGAAAAGGAGATATTTTTCTCCCACTTAGATACTCTATTCCTTTATTGTTTCTCCCACTTAGGTGCTTCTTCCCTCTACCAAGGAAATATTTAGAACACTTTCATTTTTCCTGTTTTCTTCTCCTTACCCCAAGAGCCTTGAGGATGCTTTTACTCTGCATGCCCTGCCCCCAACTCCTAGGTTTTGCTGAAATTGAGCAGTACTTTTCTTTCTAGATCTTATTAGCATTTCTTTTGCAGTATTTCACCTCTATTTTAAGAAGCCTTATTGAGCATTACACATTTTTCACACAGTCTATTATTATCCATTTATATCGAACTATATATATATGTGTACATATCTATGCACATATATACATATATGTGTGTATGTACATAGGTAAGCATGTATATATGCGTGTGCATGTGTGTAAAACATGTGTATTAAACATGGTTTACCAATCATCCTGTTTCCTCTTTTCTCTGTTATAATTCATCTGATTTTGGTTGGAGTCTTAAAAACTATTTTCTTCAGACAGTCTTATAATTTTTTAATCCATGCATATTTATAAATATACATATGTATATATTTCACCTCTCATGGGTGAATGACAATTTGTCTAGGTATAGGATTGGGGACTGCTGTTCTTGACCCCTAGAGTCTGTACATGTTATTCCCATCTTATTTTGTTCTCTAGGACCCAATTAGTCTTGTATTAGATCTCCTAGATCTGCCCTCAAAATCTCATGATTTCAACTTTTTTTTTTTTATGATTTCAATTTCTTTGTATTTTTCTCTGTGGCTGGTGATATTTGTCCCACTTTATCTTCCAGCTCACACCAATTCGAGTCTCATCTCTACCTTTTCCCTTAAATTATTCACTTTTTTTCCTTTTTCTATCCCCCCCCCCCCCCAAAGCATGTTTTTTGGTTTCAGGATGTTTTCATTGGGGTCTTTTTGTTGTTTTGTTGTTAGAGTTGTCATCTGTCTCCCCCGCTGGCTCTTCAGAAGCCTGTTCTGGATATTCCGTACGTTTCTCTCCTTGGGGCTACAGGTGTCTGGGGTATGTTGTTTCCTTTCTTTGCCTGCTCCCTGCGGCTCAGTGGCTGCAGAACTGATGGTTGTAGAGGGGGCTTGTGCAAGAGCAGACAGGTAGGCCCCTGGTGAGGCCGCGGGAGGAACTCACTGCTCCTGGGTCTCAAGGTCCCAAAGATGTCGCACCCCCAGCTCACTGTTGGGTCCCTTCTTAGCTTCTTGGGGGCAGGTCGAGTGGTGGGATGGGGTGGGGGCTTGCCTGGGTACATGTAGCCAGAGTCGTACTTCCTTCAGAATCTCACCCGAGGCTCTCTTAGGGAGAGAGAGCCCTGCCTCAACTACCCGGCCTGTTTCCTCCGGTCCCTTGCCTGCTGGCAGCCCTCCACAGCTGCTGGGCCCGGAAGAGGGCAAGGGGACACATTAAGCTGCTCCCAGAATCCATCTCTTCACTCTCTGCTGAGCGTCTCTGGGGTCTTTACAGATTCCTGTGCTGCTGCGGCAGAGTCTTAATCACCATAGCATCAAAGTCAGATCTCCTCCCCCGTGAGGCGTGTCTTCCCTCTTTCCCATGTCCCTTTGCTTCTCTTCCTCCCATTCACTTGGCTCTGCCTCCGCATATCCTCTTCCTGAGGAATATTAGAATCATCCTGTTGTTCCTCAAAACAGCTTCCTTTTGACTTTTCGGAAAAATTGAACTAAATTTAAATATAAGAAAAGATGGACATCACTCCAAGATTACATTTTCCCATCCAGGAACAAGATAACCCGAGTTATTCAAGACGTCTTTTATATTCTTTAGTAAAGTTTTATGGAATTTTTATTTTTTAATTTTTTAAAAGATTTTTAAAATTTATTTGAGAGAGAGAGAGCACATGGTGGGGGAGTGACAGAGGGAGAAGCAGGCTCCCCACTGAGCAGAGTCCTGGGATCATGACATGAGCCAAAGGCAGATGCTTTAACCAACTGAGCCACCTGGGTGCCCCAAGTTTTATGGTATTTTTAATATAGAGTTTGCACATTCCTTTTTAAGTTTATTACTGGATTTTTAAATAAGTTCTGTTGCTATTGTATATGAAACATGTTTAGCTTTTCGTTCCAGAAGATTCTGAGTACAGCCAGAAGTAGATAGAATAGGGTAATGAACACTCATGTGACCATCACTTAGCTTGAAAATATTTTTTCTTTTAAATTTTTAATTGTGGTAAAATACATGACATAAAATTTACCACCGTGACAATTTTAAGTGGATGGTGTAGTAGTCTTAAGTCCATTCACATTGTTCTACAAGCAATCTCAAGAACTCTTTCAATCTTGGAAACTGAAATTCTTTACTCACGAAACAACAATTCTGCATCTCTCTTTCCCCTCAGCTCTTGGCAGCCACGGTCCTCCTTTCTGTCTTTGTGAATTTCACTACCATAGGTGCCTCTTGTAATCGAAATCAGACAGTATTAGTCTTTTTGTGACTGGCCTATTTCACTTAACGTAATGTCCTCAAGTTCCATCCACGCTGTAGCGTGTGCCAGGATTTCCTTTCCTTTCGAGGCTGGATAATATTCCATTGTATGTATAGACCACATTTTGTGTGTCCATTCACTTGTAGGTGGACACGTGGGTTGCCTCCACCTTTCGGCTTTTGTGAATAATGTCCTCACCCAGCTTTAACAATGATCAACTCAGAGACAATCCTGTTTCATCTATAATCCCACCATGTTCCCCTTCCATATTATTTTGAAGCAAATCTGAATGGGGTATTTTGCAAATGATATTTTCTATTTGGTTGAAGTGTATTCCCAGGGAGACTCAGAGCCCAGAAACCGATATGATTTCACCCCACATAGCTTAAATCTGTTTGGCATAAAGACAAAGTACAGATGATGTGGGAAAGCTGCCACAGAAGGAGTGGATGACGAAGGAGAAGTAGGTCAGAGTGGCTAAGGCTTGTCACATGTGTGTGAACGTCTGCTATTCCTTACTGTCACCTTCTTCTCCTTCAAACCTTTAGTCCCCAGGCCCCGGAAGCAGGGAGGACTCCAAAACTCACAGACCACTGCAACCATCCTGGTTTGGGGGGCCTTGAGGAAGGCCTTGCAAATCTCCATCCACTTGCTATAGGCGGGGTGTTTTGCTTTGGCCATGCTAAGGGCTGGAGTCAAGCTATGCCTTGAACGCGCTGATACTTCTTGGGAGCCAAGGTCTATTCCTGGAGAAGAGATTAGTAGAAATTCCTCGGGAAGAAACTGGCTGCCTGTGAATGCCAGGAGGCGCCATGACTAGATAACCTACCCAGAAACAAGGGCTCTGATGTTCATATCACTTTAAAATTATACTGAGCACCCGGGTATGGCAATTTAATTTAAGTAAATTAACTTGGCCTCTGTCGAGTCATCCTCTAGGGCAGACCCTCTCTGTGGGACTTAGCTTGGATGTGTGGCATCCCTCTGCCCTTGTTACCTTGAGAAATGGGAACATAGCAGTAGCCGTCCCGAAAGGGCCTGCATATATCGCCCCAGCAGCCTTGGAGAAAACAAACACAATCATTCTTGCCCTCCCTCCCTTTACTTATGATCCCCATTTTTCTCTTCCTCAGCGCACCAGCACCCGAAATATCCCTTTATTTTCCCACGGACAGCTCACACTTGGGCTAGTGTACATCCAAAGGAAACCATTGTTGCTACAGAAATGTTTTGGTCTCTTCCCAACCAGGCCAGTAGCCCGGACTTCTTTCCCACTCCACTGGCCTGAGATTTCTTGTGCAGGTTAGTCCAGGCTTTGAGCTTGAACATCGTCCAGCAGAAGCTGAAGCAACTGGGCCTCTTTGCCCCCCGAACAATTAGTAGGCATGTGTCTTGAGCTGGTGACATGAAGTTGCCCTCGGGTGTCAGAGACGCAGCGTCCTGCCCCGCAGACTTGGGCTCTACCTCATTCTTCCAACTTTCTGATAAATGTGGACCTATCACTTCTCCTTTGGCCTCAATTTTCCAGTAAAATCAGGGGATTGAACTGGATGGTACCAAAATCCCCTTCCAGCTCTGAGGTGGTGAAAAAAGTCACAAAACCTGGAAACTAGAAGCACCTGTGTGGCTCCAGGCCCTAACTCAGACTCTTTAAGGCTGCCGGGGCCAAAGATAGAGCTGAGAGGGAAGTGGGAGCTCCTGATGGCTTCCCAAGATAGAATCTGGAAGCTGTTTTGGCATGAATGAAATGAGACTGGAGTGCCTGGAACAGCAAATGAGCTGATCCAGCCTGGGGCGGTGTTGGGCTGGGCTACCTTAGTTGGAAGGACTTATTCCGGACCTTGCGTGGATGGAGCTGGGACACCACTGAGTTTCGGTGGCTACGCGCCTGAGGCCCGAGGTAGGCGTGGGGCCATAACAGCAAAGAATCCTTTTTCCTCATGCATAAAGATGGCTGTGGAGATCGACTAGCACCCAGGATCAAGAAAGGACTGCAAGATTTGGAACCTAGGGTGGAGACTGACGGCAGGTATAACAAGGGAAGGTCCAGAAGAGAACAACAAAGGCTCTCCACATATTCTAAAGCAGTGGTTCCTCAAGCCTTAGCACACATCAGGAACTCCTTTCGGGCTTGTGAAAAGTCCAGAGTGCTGGCCCCACCCCCAGATTTTCTGATTCAGTGGTTCTCTGGTGGGGATTGATAATTTGCTCTTCTAACAAGTTCCCAGGCGGTGCTGATGCTGCAGGTGTAGGGGAGCACCCTTTGAGAATGATTTCATTGCAGAGATTGGGAGGACATGCCAAGGGCTGCTGGGGCTGCTGAAGACTCAGCTAGCGGTTCTGTCCTTTCCCAGATGTGTGCAAGCTACGTAGCCTGTCCAAGCCTGTTTCTTCATCTGCAAAATGGGATTGATAGTAAAGGAGGAGTACAGAGTTGGTACAGGTAAATAACTTGGAAGGGTTTCTGGCACAAAGTAAATGCTCTATAAATGTTAGCTAGTTGTGCCTCAAATCGTGAGGGTGGATGATCGCAGAGCCTTGGCTACCTGTAAAGTGCTCGGCGGTGCTAGTTCATTAGTATTAGGCTTGTGCCCAGATACAAGTGAAATACGCCAACTAGAGTGACTTGAACAATGAAGGGATCTTTTCCCTCCCGTAACAAGACACCCAGGGGTAAGTTGTCCAAGGGCTGCTGTGGCAGCTCTGCACAGGCCTGCCGGGACCCCAGGGGTTTCTACTGCCTCCGTGCCCGACTAGCTTGGATGTGGCTTTGTCCTCGTGGTTGCAGGAGGGCTGCTGTACCTCCAGTCTTTGTGGCATGTCTTGTGACCATCCCTAGCAGCCACAGAGGTTGGGGAGGTAGGTAAGTATTGTAGATTTCTAGACTCTATGCTGGAGATGGCAAGAGAAAGGGGGTTGAAGAGGATGTTGAGAGATCCAACCAAGGTATGTGCCTTTTGATGGTTCAGAGCTTGAAAACCTTGGAAGTTTGAAGCCCACAATTCATCCCGTGCCTTTAACTGACTGTAGTGTGTGTGTGTGTGTGTGTGTGTGTGTGATTGAGAGAGAAAGAAAGAGAGAGAGACACTTTGCTATTATTCACTGGTGTTTCGTAAGGTAATTGGTGAGCAGGACTTCTGTTCCTCACTCCTTCTCCACCTCATGTCCATCCCCACAGCCCGCGAGCTTCCCTCGGTTCATGGTTTTCTTGACTACTCGCTAGACCAGACACCGTCTCAGCACTGGAGGCATACTGTGCACAAGGCATATCTGTAGCCCAGCCCCTAGGAAGCTTACAGTCTGGCAAAAAAGACATTCAAAATCAAAATTAAAAGGCATTAAAACCATTCTTAAAAGTTCCTAAGTGATAAGAACTTGTCCATAAAATTGAACTGAATATGATTTGTATGATCAAAAAGTGAGTCAATTTGCCATCAGACGTCCTCCCCAAACCCTTTTTTGGAACCCCTAGCTCTGCACACTCAGCACCTAGTGGGCCCTCAAAACACACTTGCTGACTGTCCAATGGCGCTCCTTCTTCAAGTGACTTATGTGGTGTCTCTTCCCAGAGGTAATGAGCTCTTTCGGGTCAGAGGGCATGGCTGATTTATATCTGCAGCCTCGCCATCTCATTCAGCGCTGGCACACAGTAGGAACGCAGGAAATATTTGTGGAATGGAATGGAACCTGGTTGATGTCATCAGTAAAGACGGCTAAATTGGCAATTCGGCCAAAATCCACTTTGGGGGTGTACTCTCGGGGTCACGGCTGTATGATTAGAGACATGAGTTCTTTCAAACCTCATAAACTTTTTGTGTGTGAAGCCACAGCCTCATCCTGGCACCAGATATACACATCTTGTCCCCATGAGGTCACTGCAGGGAGAGATTAACTCCATGGGCCTGGGCAGGTTTAAATATCCCTGAGTGTGTGCGGCATGTTCCACGCCTGGCTTCCTCTCAAGCCGCCCTGTCTCCCTTCTGGTTGCAGAAGCAATCACAGTGAATGGAAGTCTTCTCCCCACTGGAAGAAGTAATGGGAAGTCTAGAGATTGACGGGTCAAAGGTCTTCTTTTCCCCCCTCACCTGCTTGTTTCTGAAGTTCTCTCTGGCCTGAGAACTGTAAGGCACATACAGGCTCCCCCATCACTGCTGACCGGAAGAGGTGCTACATTTGGGAGGAAGTTTCCAGGGGGCCCTACCTTCTCGTCTTAGACTGAGATCAAATCTAGTGGAAAAAGTGTTCTGCCACAATAAGGAGAAACATATCTGTTTTATCCCAGTTCAAAGAAAAGAAAAAAAAAAAACAATAGAATTTTATCAATTGTAAATTTTTCTTCCCTACATTTTTCTTAAGCTTTCGACATCTGCGTTTTGGTTTTTGTTTTTGAGCACTGGTAAGATGAAGGCGCAGCAAGTGGGAGTATCTCTCGAAGCTCCACAGACATCGCTGTGGGCCTTTGCTACCTGGACTAATTGGAAACAGCATTGCTCCCGGACATGCTCAGAAGCCACCTGCTGCCTGGAAGGCAGAGAGAGGAGGTCAGCTTGACCTGACGCTTAATTGCGTCCACATGTTCCTCTGTTCTGATCCACCCACAGAAAGGACACTCAGATATGAAAAGAACCATCTCTGCTTGACTAAAAATTTTTCTTTGGTGTAAAAATGGGGCAAGCATGCAATGTGGAGTCTGATGGTCCGAGGTTCTAATCTTAGCTGGTCTACCCACTTGTTATAACTTTGGGCAAGTTACTTAATCTCTCTGAGCCTCAGTTTCTTCTTCTGCAAAACAGAGAGATGACTACTTCCCCAGGATTTTTGGTAGGATTGACTGAGATAATATATGAAGAGTGGCTGATCGTACCCCTAACTCAAGACAAGTGGACATTATCATTACTCTGATTTATATATTGGTCGTTGGGGGGGCTGTGGTGGGGGGGTAACTTGGCCACAGGTGTGCATAGTCAGAAGCCCTGGCTCCAGCTGTCCTTTCAAAAGCTTTCAGGTTATGGGGCCCTGTGTTGCTTTACCTATTAAGCTCTCCTTAATGCTATATCCATTTTTCAGCCCCAGCTTTGCCCCTTCCTGCTCAGAAAGCAGAGCATTTTGCTCAGACCCTGGTTTCTAAAGGTCTTTCCTGCCACTTGGAAGGACCAAAGAACACAAGGAAGGAGAACATGGACTCCTTGGAGGGAGACACGGGGTTCCCAGAGCGAGCGGACAGAGCCGTAATCCCCTTTCGGCTCTTGCCTGGCGGGAGAGCAGGTGCGCACTGCTGTTGCTTGGGCTGTGTGTGTGGAGAGAGCCCCACTCTGCAGGCCCAGGACACCCACCACTCCACACTGCTCCATGCTGCTTTCTCTTGCTGTCACTGGCTTCCAGTGGCCAGGGGCACATTTCAGCAAAACCGCTGCACCAACGAGACATGGACCTAGCCCAGTAGCCCACCTTGCTCTGTCCTGTGGGGCCCCTGGGAGGGCTTTGGTCTTGTTGGACATTTGGTGGGGACACTCTTTCCTCCAGGATGAGAGAAACGGGGAGGGCTGATCAGAGAGAGGCTGAGAGAGAAAGAGAGAGAGACTAAGAATCAGGGAGACCCTGTCTAAAAGACACAGAGAGAGACAGAGGGACAAAGAGATATATGGGCGGCAGGGAGAGACTAAGAGACACTCAGAAACAGACTGAGAGGCAGAGAGCGAGAGACACAGAGACAGATGCACAGACCAAGGGAAAGGGAGTGACAGAAACACAGAGAAAGGCACAGAGGGGCCGCCAGGAGCCTTCCCACTGAGGTGGTTTCGTAGCCCACAGCAGCCCACTGGGAGTCATGTGCAGATGACACGCTTCGGATGGTGGGCTGGGTGGGCGACAGGGACAGCTGGCCTGTGCTGTTCTTTACAGCAGTCGACACTTGAATCCTCGGGCTGGGGTGGCAGGCAAGACCTGGGAGCTCCCCACGGGACCCCGACAAGGACCCCGGACCCCGGGTGCTGGGTCTGATGGAGCCGAGGGCAAGGAGTGCGTGTGTGCACACGCTGGCATGTGTCGGTCAGGAGCAGGCAAGGGACCTGGGGCCGGCACCCTGCAGCTGCTGGCCTGGCCTTGGCTGCAGGGGTGGGGAGGGCAGGCATCTGCGGTCAGCCGGGAATGTAGGGAGCAGCCAGTCCATTTGCTAAGCAAACTCCTCCCCACCAGGCAGGAACACGCCCACAGAAACAGACACTTGCCTGTCTGCTGGGGGAATGGCTCCTCCGAAGCAGAGAGGACTTAATAATTAAAGTCAGCCACCACAGAATTTCCATACTTCCCAGCAGAGTGGGGCCAAGTCAGCTGGAAGTCTGGCTGGTTTCAGCATGGGACCTCCTGGAGGCCCCCAAAGGCAGGGGATCTGGGCAGGGGGATTGCCCCCCACAACACCTGAGATACTACGAGATCATTCCAGGGCCTTGTTTCCAGAGCCTCTGCCTCACTCCTGCCTCATCCTCACTCCCTGACCTGTCTTGTGTCCCTCCCTTTCCTGCCTGCTCCCCTTCAAGCTCCAAGGACTACTGAGGCTTCTTCCTCCACTCACTCTCCTCCCTCCCAGCCTTTGCCCATCCCTTCCACCCTTCCAGACTCTTCAGGGGCTGGTCTTCGGCCGGGACCCTGCTGCAGGTGGCCAGCTCTGTTGCTGGGCAGACCCACTCCCCGACAGGAGCACGACGCTTTGCCTCAAGGCTCCAGGGGATGGGCTACCATCTTTCTGTTGGAAAAGGAGATGATACCCCCAAAATTGCTACCTCTTGGACCCTAGGAAGTAGAAGTTGGAATTTAAACAAACCCATCAGAGAAATCAAGACCCACCTATGGATTAGGAAACTGATCTCGGGTAAACTTGCAAGAATATCTCATTCCCGTGCTTGCCCTCACAAACCACACCAGTCCACAGGGGTTTGACGCAGCTCCGTAAGGTCAGTTCACCAAAGCCCGAGGCCTGTGTGGGGCCTCAGTGTAGCGTTACACAGGGTCAGATGCACCCTGGGGACGGTTAGGGGGCTGGCACAGCGTGTGGCTGGGAGCCCTCATCAATAGCAGCTGTTTTACTGTTTCCATTGTTCTTTAGTTTGCAAAGTGCTTTCCTGGTCCTTGGGAGGTAGGGGGTGCTCCTTTTTGGTAAAGAAAGTGAAGACAGAAAGGTGCATACCTTCATCAAGCGAATAGTGCCACAGCCATAACCCAACGTAGATCTTCTGGATTCACATTTCAGAGGGCATTTCCACTCGGTTCGGCTGCTTTTACGGTGAGACAGTGCCCAGCCCCTGCCAGCATCCTATGCTTCTTTCATTTTCTCCTGAAAAAGAAAAACCGAAGTGGCAGAGAAGGTCTTGCTTGTCATTCCTCAGAGCGTTAGACAGTCCTCGAACCCCACAGAAAACTTTCAGCTTGTGGCGCCTGGGTGGCACAACGGTTAAGCGTCTGCCTTCGGCTCAGGGCGTGATCCCGGCGTTATGGGATCGAGCCCCACATCAGGCTCTTCCGCTATGAGCCTGCTTCTTCCTCTCCCACTCCCCCTGCTTGTGTTCCCTCTCTCGCTGGCTGTCTCTATCTCTGTCGAATAAATAAATAAAATCTTAAAAAAAAAAAAGAAAAGAAAAGAAAAAAAAAAAGAAAACTTTCAGCTTGAGCATTTCCTTTGCAACTTCAGACCTCCCAGGCTTTCCCCTGGGTACGTGCAGGCCACCCAGCCCAGCATCGAGCCAGAAAAAGGCACAAATGCTAGGGTAGGCTGAATGTAGGCTGCTCCCTACAGTCCCAGGGTAGCACAAGGGGGCTACTTGCTGGGTCTTGTAGCTGGTTATTGCTGACCTATGGGAAAGCTACTTCTCTGAGGTACGTGTCTTAGATCCAGCCCTTTGCTGAAATCTTATTAATACAGAAAGTGCATTGGACTTTATTTTTGAAGATTTATTTATTTATTGATTTGATAGAGAGAGAGGGAAGGAACAGAGGGAGAGGGAGAGAGTCCTCAAGCAGACTCTGCGCTGAGTGTGGAGCCCAATGTGGGGCTCAATCCCACAACCCTGAGATCAGGACCTGAGCCAAAATCCAGAGTCAGCGCTTAACGGACTGAGCCCACCCAAGTGCCCCTGCCTTGGCCTTTAGAGTCTCTGAAACAGGGAGGTTAGGGTTCCTGTTCCTGCTGTTCAACAGCTCCTCTGTCACCCGAGCAGTCAAATCTTACTCTTCCATCCCTCACGGATCTATTCATGCGTCCACCTATTCAAGGAACACTTCTTGAATGTTGAGGCGAGGGCACTGTGTTGGAATTTGCCGTTCAGGACCCAGAGATAGTTAAGACGTGTAGTCTGCCCTCTGAGAGTTCACGGTCCATTTGAGAAAAGTCGGTGGGTAGTTGGAGGACCAAGGAACTCCAGAGAAGACCTCATTTTCTTCTGCCTATATCTTGCCCCCTCAAAAGGGACCCAATGAACTCAGCAGGGACACTGACTGCCACGGCAGGGACACTGACTGCCACGACAGGGACTTGAGGGGATAAAAATAGGGTCTGGAGGCTGATGTGCAGCAGAGCAATGCACAACCTGTACAACTGTTCATGAAAGCCCTGGTGCTGATCCAGGCAAGGTATTTATCATGAGCTGCTTGGAGGAGCAGAAACAAAGGGGTGGGAGGCTTTGAAGAAGGAAGTCAGGAATCATTGCTTAAGGAGGTCAGGTCCAAATGAGTCTTGCCAGCCTGTAATCAGGAAAGCAGCACAAGAGTCAGGCACTGAGAATAGGAACAGGGCAAAGAATGTCACATTGCAAGGACGATGGGCAACGGTTGGGCTGGGAGTATTGAGAGCTGCTTCTTATGGTACAGGGAAAGATGAGTGAGGAGTAAGAAGAAATAGTTTGTTTTGGAGACAGTGTCATTTTTTTCTTTTTCTTTTCTTACCTACCAATCTGGATGGCAACAAGGGCGAGAACCAGAGCTAACATGGGAAATTACAGGGGTCGAACTGCAGCCGAACAAAGAAAGGAGATGTTAACACAGCCAGAGCTCACTCACAATAGAAGGGGCTGTCTGGGGGATGGTGAGCTCAAAGCCACTTAAAATCCTCAGACAGACAGAGGTTGGGCGACTCCAAGCAGGGATGGTATGTGGGGGACAGGCGGTGGCGGGGGTGATTGCGGCTGACTGGGGGCCCCGAGGGGCTTCCAACTCGCCCTGTAATGAAGTGTTGAGTGCTGTGTTTGCCACCGTGCACCAGGACAGTCAGACGTCTGTTTAACAGTTTGCAGAAAGGGCCTGAACCAGTAAGTGCTTAGAGCACGTATGTGGATTCTTCTTGTTTTTTGATACGTTTAAGAAAAGATTTTCTTCTGCCCTTTCTCAGCTCTCCAGCCTAATGAAGCATAAAATGAGCTAGGGGCTGGGTGGCTGAGAGTCATCTCCGTGCTGGCGCCTGGCCCAGAGCATCAGGCTGGAAATATTTCCCATGTCCCATGGTGGGAGGTGGAGGGGAGGGTAAGACAGAAAGCATTATCTGAAGAAGGTGTTTGGCCACCTTCCCATCAGAGCCACAAGCCCATCTGATGCATTTGTGTGGATGAGAAACAGGCACCCCCTGCTCTAGGTGGACAAAGACCCTCCACTCTTTTGATTTGAAGCAAGCTTGAGGTCTGGACTTCAGCTCCCACTTTCTCTCTCTTGTTTAGTAGATAACATGCACCACTGGACTCAGTGGCCCTGATCTCGATCCCCTGTCCTCTCCAAGCTGTGTTTCCTGTGTGCTATGAGCTCAGGAATGGACATAGAAGATTGGATCAATTAATGAGAATGAGTGGGAGGCTTGAGAGACAGTTCTATATCAGAAATCAGCCATCTGGAAGACAAAGCCACACTAAGCCAGTGTCTAATATTAAGACTGATGTCTTGGCCCTTCTGGGCCTTTCTCAGAGCTGCAGAGCCCAGGGAAGGCTGAGAACAGAGAGAGACCTTCCAGGAACAAATCCCCAGATGGCTCCTTCCCTCACTAGCCCATTAAATGCACTTACTCCTTTACTTGCACTTAAATACTCACGTGTTAAACAGTTTTTGATTTATGCATATGTTTAATATGTGCCTTTAATATCTGTCCATAATTTCATCATTTGTCTTGAATTCTAAGCTCCCAGAAAGTGCAGACTCTGCATTACATGATTAATATTGCTCAGTAAAATGCATGGCCACCTGGTGCTTTTAGACAATAATAATGATGGTAAAGTTTAAATTTCTCACCCTGGGCATTCCAGACCTTCCATCTTCTGATTCCCCCTCCCCCAACCCCTCCCTTCCCCACCTGCCATTATTCAGCTTCAGCATCCTGTACAACAAGCCAAAATGGCCTACATTGCTTGGGCATCCCATCTCATGGTCTTTCTTTCATCCACACACTCCTTTCCCCCTTCTCTTACCCCTGCGTGTCCATCTAACCCATCTTTGGAAGGTCAACTCTAATACTCTTCCCCATGATACCTGTCCTGATTTCTTGTGCAGGAGTGACCTGGCATTTTTGCTCTCCCATGCAAATTCATTTCAATTTCTTCTGCATCTAATTACATTCTACCTATATCATTACTCTATTAGCCAATGACCACTTCCCCCGCGAATCCAGGACTCCTTGAGGAAAGAGGCGGTGTCTTACCCAACTTCCTCTCCACAGTGTTCACTGCAGGGCTGAGCACCTGGCAAATTAAGCTCTGCAACCTGGACAAGTCCTGTCCCTGCTCTGAGTCTCAGTCTGCTCATCAGTAAGTTGGACGAGGTGATCTCTAGCAGCATGGTGGCTCTGAGGCCCACGGTCCATAGCCTGCTACAGGCTCATTGATGGGCTAGAAGATCGCAAGGAGGACATCCCCCACAGGATGAAAGAGTGCTTTGGGAACTTCTGTTTATCAACACCTAAAAATCCTTGGATCACCAAGAGGTTGGAGATTCAAACCAGTTACTCTTATGCACGGGATCTCTCTCTTCCCATGGATGGGAATGGCAATGAGAGTGAGGTGAGTCAGAGAGCAGTTGGCACACAGATGCTGTCTCTGTTCCTTGAAGGTGGTGCTGAGGGCTTCTCCAGCAGGTCCCCTCCTCCTCTCAAGAAACAAAGGTCAGGTCCACAATACTCCCCGCCCTGTGGTGGCTAGGGACACCCTACCTTCTGAAATCCAGAACACCCCCCCCCGCCCCGCACCGTGGCCAGGGTGGGGCTGCACACGTGGTGTCCAGGCCCCTCATTAGAGGAGCTGCCTGCTATACCACTGGAGACCCTGGGCCAATACCTATTTTTGGCGATAATTATCAAGCATTTTCTAAGAGCCTGGATATACCAGCAAATCTTTTAAAAATAGGCCTATATTGTCTCCCAGATCCCTGGTGGTGACTCAGCACACCGTACAGTAGCTGTGATTCACAGTGTAGGCACCGAAGGCCTGTGGGTGAGTCTTGGCAGTTGCTCTGCTCTCCCTCCTGGAACCCAGAGACTCACAGCCAAGGAGAGGAGGTACACACACCCCACACCCCCATTCTTCCGGAATGCCACTCTTGCCACCAAACCCAGGCTTCTCTGCCGTATAGGCGTGGCCAACCATCAAGGCCAAGAGCTTTGGTGAGGACAGCTCCAGAGCTGGGATGGGGTAGGGAGGGAGACCCACTGGGACTCTGACAGCCCTGTGTGGGGCAGAGGCCCACCTAAGTTCTGGGGGAATGAGGAGAAGGGGTCCACAGGAGAGAGGGTGGGAGGAGGGGACAGGGAATGTCTCTGCTGATAGAGGCCCAGCCAAGAGTCTTGGGCTTCAAGCCCAGCAGGGCTGCTGACTCGCGGTGGACCCTTAATCTCTGTGGAGGGCAGGCCCAGCTCCTAGAAGCCCAGAGGGCTTAGTGGCGTTTGTGTAGCTCTACACATGGGGCCTGTGGGCTGGCACCAAGCCCTGCCTGGCCGTGGACAGGAGGGCGGGAGAGCTGCGCAGGGTGGGAGAGAACAGTGAGAGGCGGGATGAGCCCTCCGCAGACAGAGGGGTGAGCCCGGACCAGCCTGTGACAGAAGTATTTGCAGAAGGGATGACAGCGACAGAAGGTGGGGGTGGGGGAAGAGTCAAACAAGCTTACACCCAGGCAGTCAGTCCAGACTGCTCACCCAGCTTTAAGAAGAGATGGCTTATGCATCTTTCAGTTTTCATAGCTGAGCCAAAGACTTCAACTTTCTCAAAATATACCAGATCTGCTCAGAGGCTTAAGGAGGCTAATAAATTAAGTACATTAACAGAAACTCAAGACCCACTTCAGAACTCCTGTGTCTGTCTTTCTGGCCTGACAACCCCACCCCCCATCCTCAGGGCCCCAGTATTCACTGAACTCTCTCCTCTGTCTCATTGTACAAATAGGAGGTGGGAATGAAAATATCCCCCCTTCTCCCTGCCTCTCCAACGCCGAGATGATGAGTGGAGACCCAGAAAAGAGGCTTATGCATCTCAAGGCTCTGTATAAATTGTTGAGTCTTGGCACAAAATGTGTAGAGTGGAGATAATGTTGTTCTGAAATCTTTTCAGAAGTGTTTCTGTAGCCTATAAATCTTGTTGTTCTAAGGCCTCCCGCTCTTTGTAGCTGGAAGTATCAGCGTTTTGGGAGGAAGGGCCCATCACTGCCATTCTTGACCTTTCCTGTCACATTAGGTTTTTGTGAGTCTCCAAAATGACAGTGGGCTTGAGACTTGAGAGTCAAATAAATGCTAAGTAGAGAGGAATTTCTCAAGGCCTGGAATGTCCGATTATGGAACTTTATCAATGAACGGTCCCCGTGAGGCAGGAAGAGGAAGAGGAGAAGCCCATCCCTTTATTTCTGACAGCCGGTGAGGAAACGGGAGACAGAGAGGGTGGTCAGGCCATCAGTCAGGCCCAGGTCTCCATCCCCCACCCCAGGTTTCAGTCTGGGGGAGACGTGTTCGACAGGTTGAGGAAAACACCCTGTCCTGGCATCTGCGAGGACCACCTCACACACTCCCTGCTCCGCCGTGGGGTGGCCTGCGGCCACATCACAGGAAGGGCCGCCTCGCATGGGGATCTCTGCGGCTCCTAGAGACTGCGGAGGGACTTGACTAAGTCTGGCTGGGGAGCTGGGAGTGGGGGTGCCTGGCACTGCAGCCAAGATCCGACTGCCTGGAAGACCAGCCAGACCTCAGGTCTTGTGGGGCCAGAGAAAATCCTGGAGGGGCCAAGTCAGCACGAAGATAGCTGAGCTGTGGCCGGATCGCAGCAGACACCAGCGGAGCCTGCAGCCATTACCTGCAGCCCCGGGTGAGGCCTCGGAGCAGCCCCTCGCAACCAAGGCTCCACAAGAGAGTCACCCGGATGTGGGAACCCAGGCTCCACAGCCAGGCTTCTCATTCAATTGGCCTGGGTGAAACTGTGGCCCTTTTTATCCTTTTAAAAAGCCTCCTGGGCTCGTGAACCAGGGAGGTGAACCACTTCCTTCAGGCTTAGAAACAGCCTCCACGCCAGTGTCAGCGCAGAGGTGAGGCAAGCGAGCGGCGCAGGACGCGAGACCTAGGGAGGCGCTTACTGTCGCCGTGCGGCACGTGCAGGGTGGGCACCTCTTCTCCCACATGGCCCCAGGGGCTACCCGCACCTCAGCCTGCTTCTGCTCCACCTCCTCCCTAGGTAGGGCCCTTCCCTGGCCTGACTTGAAGGGGTGACTCAGGCCACGAGTCCCTTTCCTCTGGAAGGCACCAGAAGGTTGCGACAAAAGGTTCATGGGGCCAGGAGACCTTCTGGGGAATGGGCTTGGGAAAAGAGTGGGCATAAAACCAAAGAATGAACAGACCAAATCATTACCTTAAGTGCTTTGTTGGTTTCCGGGACAAGAATGACATGACATGACTATTGGCTGCAAAATACAGCTTAGTCATTTCTACCAGCCCCCTGAAGCCAGGACAGCGTGGTTAACTCACTGTGGGGGAGGGTGGACTGGATCCAGGGTTCTTCAGAAAGGGATTCAAGTTACACAAACCAAAGTGTGTTCATATTCTGTTACAGTCACAAAGACAAGAGTGTGTGCCGGCCTCTAAATAGTGTGTGGGTGAAACTCAGGGGGCCCCTGCACCGCTCTCGGTTGCTCATCCTTTGCCTCACCCAGAAATCAGGCCCACGGGCAGCCAATCAGAAATCAGCCCTGTGGAAGGCAGATTTTTTAGGAGCATTTGGAACCGATTAGTTTGTTAATGTGAGCTCAGGGCTCCAGTGAATGGCCCAGTACTGTGCAAAAACTCAGGGCTTCACACGCTAGGACAAATGCGTTCTTTGTAAATAATAAGTGACCTTTGTTTCCCTCTGCCCGGCCTCCTCCCCCCTCCCTGCTTCATCCTGGCCTCGGCATGGATCCTGGGTCCTCCAGAAGGAAATCTGATCTGGCCTTGTCAATGGAATCAGGAACTCTGAGCCTCGACATCGCTGGGATGGGACGTCATTTGTGTTTTAGCCCGAAGTCCTTCCTACCGGGGTAGAGACAAAGGCCATGGCCTTAAGGAGCACAGCTGTGTTCCGAGCCGTGTTGGAGCACCGTTTAAAGTCTGGTCTGTTTCCGGCATCCCCTCCTTCTCAGCTTTGACAGCAGTGGGGAACC